>NC_091996.1:86972606-87012606 GCF_044704955.1 Pristiophorus japonicus | reverse complement strand
CACTTCCTCCACTGAGGGCGGACTGGTCTTTGGCCAGGGACTCCCAGGTGTCGGTGGGGATGTTGCACTTTATCAGGGAGGCTTTGAGGGTGGTCCTTGTAACGTTTCCTCTGCCCACCTGGGACTCGCTTGCCGTGAAGGAGCTCCGAGTAGAGCGCTTGCTTTGGGAGTCTCGTGTCTGGCGTGTGGACAACGTGGCCCGCCCAGCGGGGCAGGGAGGTGTTGCTACAGTTGTACAGGGCCTTGGTGAGGCCACACCTGGAGTATTGTGTACAGTTTTGGTCTCCTAACTTGAGGAAGGACATTCTTGCTATTGAGGGAGTGCAGCGAAGATTCACCAGACTGATTCCCGGGATGGCGGGACTGACCTATCAAGAAAGATTGGATCAACTGGGCTTGTATTCACTGGAGTTCAGAAGAATGAGAGGGGACCTCATAGAAACGTTTAAAATTCTGACGGGTTTAGACAGGTTAGATGCAGGAAGAATGTTCCCAATGTTGGGGAAGTCCAGAACCAGGGGTCACAGTCTAAGGATAAGGGGTAAGCCATTTAGGACCGAGATGAGGAGAAACTTCTTCACCCAGAGAGTGGTGAACCTGTGGAATTCTCTACCACAGAAAGTAGTTGAGGCCAATTCACTAAATATATTCAAAATGGAGTTAGATGAAGTCCTTACTACTCGGGGGATCAAGGGGTATGGCGAGAAAGCAGGAAGGGGGTACTGAAGTTTCATGTTCAGCCATGAACTCATTGAATGGCGGTGCAGGCTAGAAGGGCTGAATGGCCTGCTCCTGCACCTATTTTCTATGTTTCTATGTTTCTATGTTTCTATGTGGTCAGTGCTTCGCGGCTGGGGATGTTGGCCTGGTTGAGGCCGCTAATGTTGGTACGCCTATCCTGCCGATGGATTTGCAAGCGCAGGCAGCGGAAGGAGCGTGCGGCAAACCAGACTCCCCACCCACCCTTTCCTTCAACCACTGTCTGTCCCACCGGTGACAGGGACTGTGGTTCTCGTGTTGGACGGTTCAGTCACCTAAGGACTCATTTTTAAGAGTGGAAACAAGTCTTCCTCGATCCGAAGGAGCTGCCTATGATAATGCCGTCGCTCGCTGCTCCTGTTGTGGCCCGACCTTCCGCTGATGGTCTCTCGCAGGTCAGGGCTGCCATGCTGCTCCAATATCCGCTCCTTTTGTGGCCCCCTGACCTTCCGCTGACCAGTTTGCTGGCCAGGAGCTGAAGGGACATTGAGACCAGGCTTGGCATCTGGGTCGGGGAGCGGTGGGATGGGGGGAGGTTGGTGGGGGTGGAGTTGGGTGGGGGAGTGGGGACAGGATTAGTTGGACAGGGAGCGTTAACATTTTGGCGGGCCATCCCTCTGATATTGGCAAGTTGCTGCTCCTGGCTCGATCGGACAGGCCCTGACGTGGGACGAAATTAGCAAAGGTCACCAGTAATCCTGTTCTCTGTGTGCATGACACTGAAGCTAGCTGGCTGAGCCGAGCTAGAGTTACAGGCCAAAGGGAAAAAAACGGCCCGGCATTCAAATCCCTAGGCCGAGAATATCGGCTCTCACCCCTCCACCTTAACCCTTTCCTTCCCTCTTCCCTTTGTAAGATTACTAATCTTCTGAAAAGCACAGACCATCAACTAAAAATTGATTGATCCAAGCTTTTGGAACTTAATACGAGCTTTTTGAATTAAGCTGGACAATTATGAACATTCTGTGGCTGAGGAGATAAAACTGGCTTCATGCATAACAACAGTTGTTACGCGAGACCCTGAACTTGATTGACCAGGGTGGGGAAAACAGCCACTGGAGACACCGAGTCTGTAATAACTACGGACAACAAAGGACCCCCCACGGAATGCAAATTTGTGAGCATTCAGCTTAAGGAAATACCTTGTGCACTGTCGACTCCGTGTGCAAATTAGTAGCCATTCAAATTCATCTCCACATCATCATCATCATCATCATCATCGGCAGTCCCTCGGAATCGAGGAAGACTTGCTTCCACTCCTGAGGTGAGTTCTTTGGTGGCTGAATAGTCCAATACGAGAGCCACAGACCCTGTCACAGGTGGGACAGACATTCGTTGAGGGAAGGTGGGGGGGGGGTGGGGTGGGACTGGTTTGCCGCACGCGCTCCTTCCGCTGCCTGCGCCTGACCTCTTCACGCTCGCGGCGTTTGAGACTCGAGGTGCTCAGCGCCCTCCCGGATGCACTTTCTCCACCTCGGGCGGTCTGCGGCCAGGGACTCCCAGGTGTCGGAGGTAATGTCGCACTTCGCCAGGGAGGCTTTGAGGGTGGTCCTTGTAACGTTTCCGCTGCCCACCTTTGGCTCGTTTGCCGTGAAGGAGCTCCGAGTGGAGCGCTTGCTTTGGGAGTCTCGTGTCTGGCAATGCGAGTCATCACCACAACCAGTTAAACAGATAACCACATCGATAATCGGATCTCGGCCGAGCGGGGAGCTTATTCAAAACCTAGATAGAAATATGCGAGCAAAAAGCAGTTCAGCAGAAGAAGGAGAGGATGACAGAAGATGCTGCAGAGAACAGCCAGAAGAAGAGTCAGCAAGTCGCGGAATCTAGGACCACGAATCTCTGGTGATTGTACGTCTAAAGTCAAATTTCTCTCAGAAATCTAGTCCTGTAGTTCTAGTCGGTTTTTGTTGCGTAATAAAACTGACACTGGGTTAAGCCTAAGATTTTGTGTCACGTGTTGTCCTTTCCCACTATAAGTTCCGAGGTCTCAGAATCAGAGTTGAGTGAACAAACCAAACACCCTACACCTTTGAGTGCGTTCGAAAGGTTCCCGCTTTCCAGGCTCTCCTCCTTCTCTCTCCCTTTGGTCAGCCCTGGCTCAATTGGGCCGCAGTGTCGGTCAGAAGGTCGGGTCTTTGAGTCCCACCACCCACTCCAGATTGGAGTAATCCAGGCCGACGCTCCCAGCGCCAGTGCTAAGGGAGTGCCACACTGTCGGAGGGGCAGTACTGAGGGAGTGCCGCACTGTCGGAGGGGCAGTACTGAGGGAGTGCCGTACTGCGCTGTCGGAGGGGCAGTACTGAGGGAGCGCCGTACTGCGCTGTTGGAGAGGTAGTACTGAGGGAGTGCCGCACTGTCGGAGGGGCAGTACTGAGGGAGCGCCGTACTGTGCTGTTGGAGGGGCAGTACTGAGGGAGTGCCGTACTGCGCTGTCGGAGGGGCAGTACTGAGGGAGCGCCGTACTGCGCTGTTGGAGAGGTAGTACTGAGGGAGTGCCGCACTGTCGGAGGGGCAGTACTGAGGGAGCGCCGTACTGCGCTGTCGGAGGGGCATTACTGAGGGAGCGCCGCACTGTCGGAGGGGCAGTACTGAGGGAGTGCCGCACTGTCGGAGGGGCAGTACTGAGGGAGTGCCGCACTGTCGGAGGGGCAGTACTGAGGGAGCGCCGCACTGTTGGAGGGGCAATACTGAGGAAGTGCTGCACTGTCGGAGGGGCAGTACTGAGGGAGTGCTGCACTGTTGGAGGGGCAGTGCTGAGGGAGTGCCGCACTGTCGGAGGGGCAGTACTGAGGGAGTGCTGCACTGTTGGAGGGGCAGTGCCGCACTGTCGGAGGGGCAGTACTGAGGAAGTGCTGCACTGTCAGAGGGGCAGTACTGAGGGAGTGCTGCACTGTCGGAGGGGCTGTACCGAGGGAGCGCTGCACTGTTGGAGGGGCAGTGCCGAGGGAGTGCCGCACTGTCGGGGGGGCAGTGCTGAGGGAGCTGCCGTCTTTCGCATGAGGTGTTAAACCGAGGCCACATCTGCTCTCTAGGACAGACATGAAAGGTCCCACAGCCACTATTGGAAGAAGAGCTCTCCCTGGTGTCCGTGGCCAATATTTATCCTGTAAACTAGACCTGAAAAAAAAGCACATGATCTGTTGTGGGAGCTTGCTGTGCGCAAATTGGCTGCTGCATTTCCTACAATGACCACACTTCAAAAGTATTTCATTGGATGGAAAGCCCTTTGTGTCGTCCTGAGGTGGTGAGAGGCATATTCGAAAAGCTTTTAGTTATTTACTTTCCTTCCTTTCTTCCCTGACTTCACATAGAATCACAGAAATTTGCAGCACAGAAGGAGGCCACTCGGCCCATCGTGTCCGCGCCGGCCGACAAAGAGCCTAATCCCACTTTCCAGCTCTGTGTCCGTAGCCCTGCAGGTTACGGCACTTCAGGTGCACATCCAAGTACTTTTTAAATGTGGTGAGGGTTTCTGCCTCTACCACCCTTTCAGGCAGTGAGTTCCTCCCCAGACCCCCACCACCCTCTGGGTGAAGACATTTCCCCTCAAATCCCCTCTAAACCTCCCCCCAACCCCTGGTTGTTGACCCCTCTGCTAAGGGGGAAATAGGTCCGTCCTGTCCATTCTATCCAGGCCCCTCATCATTTTAGGCACCTCAATAAGGTCTCCCCTCAGCCTCCTCTGTTCCAAAGAAAACAACTCCAGCCTATCCGATCTTTCCTCATCGCTTAAATTCTCCAGTCCAGGCAACCTCCTGGTAAATCTCCTCTGCACCCTCTCCAGTACAATCACATCTTTCCTGTAATGCGGTGACCAGAACTGCACGCAGTACTCCAGCTGTGGTCTAGCCAGTGTTTTATACAGTTCAAGCATAACCTCCCTGCTCTTGTATTCTATGCCTCGGTTAATAAAGGCAAGTATTCCGTATGCCTTCTTAACCATCTGATCCACCTGGCCTGCTACCTTCAGGGATCTGTGGACCTGCACTCCCAGGTCCCTTTGTTCCTCTACACTTCTCAGTGTCCTACCATTTAATGTGTATTCCCTTGCTTTGTTAGCCCCTCCCCAAATCCATTACCTCACTCTTCTCTGGATTGAATCCCATTTGCCATTGTTCTGCCCACCTGACCAGTTCATTGATATCTTCCTGCAGTCCGCAGCTTTCTTCTTCATTATCAACCATCGTCATCATCAGCAGTCTCTCGGAATCGAGGAAGACTTGCTTCCACTCTTAGCATGAGCTCTCAGGTGGCTGAACAGTCCAATACGAGAACCACAGTCCTTGTCACAGGTGGGACAGACAGTGGTTGAGGGAAGGGGAGGGTGGGACTGGTTTGCCGCAAGCTCCTTCCGCTGCCTGCGCTTGCTTTCTGCATGCTCTCGGCGACGAGACTCGAGGTGCTCAGCGCCCTCCCGGATTCAATTCCTCCACTTAGGGCAATCTTTGGCCAGGGACTCCCAGGTGTCGGTGGGGATGTTGCACTTTACCAGGGAGGCTTTGAGGGTGTCCTTGTAACGTTTCCTCTGCCCACCTTTGGCTCGCTTGCCGTGAAGGAGTTCCGAGTAGAGCGCTTGCTTTGGGATTCTCGTGTCTGGCATGCGGACAATGTGGCCCGCCCAGCGGAGCTGGTCGAGTGTGGTCAGTGCTTCGATGCTGGGGATGTTGGCCCGGTCGAGGACGCTAACGTTGGTGCGTCTGTCCTCCCAGGGGATTTGCAGGATCTCGCGGAGACATCGTTGGTGGTATTTCTCCAGCGACTTGAGGTGTCTACTGTACATGGTCCATGTCTCTGAGCCATACAGGAGGGCGGGTATCACTACAGCCCTGTAGACCATGAGTTTGGTGACAGTTTTGAGAGACTGATCTTCAAACACTCTTTTCGTCAGGCGGCCAAAGGCTGCACTGGCGCACTGGAGGCGGTGTCGGATCTCATCGTCAATGTCTGCCCTTGTTGATAGGAGGCAACTTATCCACATTTGCAAGACATATGTGCTGTCTTGCAATTGCAAAACTTTCTTAAACAGCCGTGAGCATCGGATTGCTCTCTCTTCAAGAACATATCAGTTGCATAATGTCCACAAATTCTTAAATTGGCTTGTCAATCAAGCAAATTCCGTGTTCCCATCTGTAACTTGAACACTGCTCCCCCGGCTAATGGATCCGCTGGAAGGGAATCTGCCGGACTCAATCGTTGCTGTGCCGTACGATCTGGGCTGGGTGTGAGCCCGGGAGGGTCGGGTGAAGACGCACGAGAGTCTCGCTTAGCCCCCGAGGTCTCCAACGCTCGCCTTGTCTCAATAGTCTTTTGAAACTCCATGTCCAGGCTCTTGCGTCACAAGATGGCCACTAGGCCGGAGGGCCCTTTTGGGTGGTGGGGGGGGGGGGGAAGGGGGGCCCGTACCCCAGCGATAGTCAGCGCTCTAAAGTTAGCACCTGTGAGTATGCCCACAGGTTTGTAGAGCTGTTGCGCTAGTCATATCATAGGCGGTCCCTCGTGTCGAGGTTGACCACTCCAAAAAGGGAGGAGTTCACAGGTGTTTCAATGAAGGACCTAATATTCCAGGTACCGAACTACATCCCGAAGGGTGGAAGATGCCTGTGGGTGGATTTTTTTAACGTGGGGTGACCGTTGCACACCAGCCACCACACGGGGCTTGACAGAGCTGGGTCTTGGTCCAGTGGCAAGGGTTAACCAGGACGACTGCACGGGCCCAGTGCGCGCACATATCGCACAGTGTGGGCTGGGCCCGTGCTGCCCCTGGGCCCTCGCCTCTTCTGGGCCCCGAACTCACGCCTCTCCTGGGCCCCGATCATGTCCCTCTACGAACTCTCGCCGCTCCTTCATCCCGACCTCGTCGCTCCTGCTGTACCTGCCCGCACTGCAGTCAGCCGTCGCCCTCCTGCAGCAGCACACACTGCTCCCTCCAATGTCCCCGGCCTGCCGATGGTCTTGCAGGCCGGGACCGGGCCGATTTCCGGGCTAATGTGTCTAATGTGAAGGAAGGAACCAGCCAATCAACAACGGGCGGGCGGCGGGGTTATAAACCAGCTGGTGGCCGCCATGTTGTGGTACCGGCTGGCCACTTTGACCCCTCCCCCTGCGTTTGTCGCCAAGATACAGAAGAAGCTGGTGGACTTCTTCTGGAACAACAGAAAGCACTGGGTCTCTGCGGCGGTCTTGAGTCTCCCGCTTCGGGAGGGCGGTCAGTCGTTGGTGTGCGTCAGCACCCAGCTCGCGACTTTCCGCCTTCAGACCCTGCAGAGATACCTCTACGTCGAGCCCCCTCCTAGAGGGCGTGCGCTGGCGACGTATTTCTTCCGCCAGCAGTACAGCCTCAATTACGACACGCAGCTCCTGTTTGTGAGTCTGGGGGGGGGCGTCAGGACCGCCGTCCAGGGGCTGCCTGTCTTTTACCAGGAACTCATCTGGGTCTGGCACAGAGTCGCCACCAAGCGCAGCTCTCCACCGGCTGGAGTGGCGACTGTCCTGCAGGAGCCGCTGCTCGGGAATCCGTACCTCCACGACCGCGGTTTTAGGTGGCAGGCGGACCAGAGGGCTGTGGCTGGCGAGGTGACCAGGGTCAGGGACCTGCTCGATGGCAGAGGAGCGGGCTGGATGGCGCCAGACACGCTGGCACGGCGCCTGAACTGGGCCGACGTCCGCCGCGCGGCCGATGCCATCGAGTCGCTAAAAACAGCGCTGGGCCCTGACTCCATTAGGTGTGGCGAGGAGGCTCAGACACGTGGGGAGATCCCGTCCGAACTGACCCCGTGTCCGGACGGAATTCCTCATCGGCGCCAAGTACCCGAAACCTCCCTCGGGAGCCGGCGCCTCACAACTCGAGCCTCCTCCGGGAAATCCCCTCCGTGCCGTTCAGTTCTGCGCGGAGGGGGATTCCTGTACGGGCTGCTCCTGCGCACTCTCCACGTTGCCATCCTCGTCTGCCGTCCGGACACGCCATGGCGCAAGACCGCCCTAAGTGGAGGAAGAGCATCCGGGAGGGCGCTGAGCACCTCGAGTCTCGTCGCCGAGAGCGCGCAGAAAGCAAGCGCAGGCAGCGGAAGGAGCGTGCGGCAAACCAGTCCCACCCTCCCTTTCCCTCAACCACTGTCTGTCCCACCTGTGACAGAGACTGTAATTCCCGTATTGGACTGTTCAGTCACCTGAGAACTCACTTTAAGAGTGGAAGCAAGTCTTCCTCGACTCCGAGGGACTGCCTGCGATGATGATTTGGGCGGCTGGTTTGTCCTACGTTTATTTGATGGGCCTGGGCTGCAGCTCCATCCACCCCGTGGTTAATTCGCCCTGGGCATGTTGCTGCATCATGATACTGGGGCATTGAATTACCCGACACAACACAAACAAAGCACGAGCCAGAAGATGCCAGTCACAGAGGCCAAATGTTACCTATTCCAGCAAGCACACTCCGTACAATATGCACGAGTCACCCGACCCGGGTAGGGGCAGTGCGGACTGATCAGGAGATACCCTCCCCAAGCCAAAATAAACTTTCCCCTTTGTGAAACATGTGTCGCTATATTTAGTCTGAGCGTAACTGATACATGTCACACGCCTGCCGCTCCCAGCCAATCGCAGAGCAAGTTGGTGCGGCGATCTTTGCATGGGAGAGGTCAAAGATTAGCCCAGTGGAAACTCCCTCGATGAATTCGACACTCTGAGTCAGGAGGTCATGGGGTCAAGTCCCACTCCAGGGACTTGAGCACATAATCTGGGCCGGCACTCCCAGTGCAGTACTGAGGGAGCGCCGCACTGTCGGAGGGGCGGTACTGAGGGAGCGCCGCACTGTCGGAGGGGCAGTACTGAGGGAGCGCCGCACTGTCGGAGGGGCAGTACTGAGGGAGCGCTGCACTGTCGGAGGGGCAGTGCTGAGGGAGCGCCGCAATGTCGGAGGGGCGGTGCTGAGGGAGCGCCGCACTGTCGGAGGGGCGGTGCTGAGGGAGCGCCGCACTGTCGGAGGGGCAGTGCTGAGGGAGCGCCGCACTGTCGGAGGGGCAGTGCTGAGGGAGTGCCGCACTGTCGGAGGGGCAGTGCTGAGGGAGCGCCGCACTGTCGGAGGGGCAGTGCTGAGGGAGCGCCGCACTGTCGGAGGGGCAGTGCTGAGGGAGCGCCGCACTGTCGGAGGGGCAGTGCTGAGGGAGCGCCGCACTGTCGGAGGGGCAGTGCTGAGGGAGTGCCGCACTGTCGGAGGGGCAGTGCTGAGGGAGTGCCGCACTGTCGGAGGTGCCGTCTTTTGGATGAGACGTTAAACTGAGGCCCCGTCTGCTCTCTCAGGTGAACGTAAAAGATCCCCACGGCCAGTATTTCGAAGAAGAGCAGGGGGAGTTCTCCCTGGTCTCCTGGGTCCAACATTTATCCCTCAACCAACAGTTTATGTGGGTTATTATCACATTGCTGTGTGTGGGAGCTTGCTGTGCGCAAATTGGTTGCTGCGTTTTCCACATTACAACAGTGACTACACCCCAAAAGTACTTCATTGGCTGTAAAGTGCTTTGGGACGTCCAGTGGTCGTGAAAGGCGCTATATAAATGCAAGTCTTTCTTTTTATATCTCGCTCACTCTTTGCCCCTATCTCTCTGACTTTATCTAGCTCTCTGTATTTCTCACTCTCTGTTTATATAGAGACAGACAGAGAGGTATACAGGTGTCTCTCTCTGTCCACCCCTCTCTATATATATACTTGACTCTCAATCTATATAGATGTCACTTTCTCTCTCAATCTGTCTCTATTTCTCTCTCTCCCTGTCTCCCTCCCTCGCTCTCCCTCCCTCGCTCTCCCTGTCTCCCTCCCCCTCCATCCCGCTCGCTCCCTCTCTCTCTCTCTCTCCCCCCTCTCTCCCTCGGTCTCTCACTCTATCTCTCTCTAACCCTGTTTCTCACACTCCCTCCCTCCCACTCTATCTCTCTCGCTCCCTCTCCCTCCCGCTCCCTCTCCCTCCCGCTCCCTGTCTCTCTCCCTCCCTCTCTCGCTCCCTCCCTCTCTTTCTCTCCCTCTTTCTCTCTCTCCCTCTTTCTCTCCTTCCCTCCCCCTCTATCCCTGTCTCTCTCCCTCTCTCCCTGTCTCTCTCCCCCTCCCTCTCTCACCCTCCCTCCCTCTCTCTCTCCCTCCATCCCTGTCTCTCTCTCTCTCTCTCCCTCCCTCTATCCCTCTCTATCTATCTATCCATGTCTCTCTCCCCCTCCCTGTCTCCCTTCCTCCCTCTCTCTCTCTCTGTCTCTCTCCCTCTCTCTATCTATCTATCCATGTCTCTCTCCCCCTCCCTGTCTCCCTCCCTCTCTCTCTCTCTCTCCTCTCTCTCCCTCCCTTCCTCTCCATCTATCTGTCTCTCTCCCTCCCACCCTGTTTCTCTCACTCTCTCTCCCTCCCTCTCACTCACTCCCTGTCCCTCTCTCTCTCTCTGTCTGTCTCTCTCTCCCTGTCTCGCTCTCTCCCTCCTCCCTCTCTCTCCCTCCCTCTCTCTCCCTCTCTCTCTCTCACTCCCTGTCCCCCTCTCCCTCCCTCTCTCTCCCTCCCTGTCTCTCTATCTGTCCCTGTCTCTCTCTAACTCTCCCTCCCTCTCTCCCTCCCTCTCACTCACTCCCTCTCTCTGTCTGTATCTCCCTCTCTCTCTCTGTCTCTCTATCTATCCCTGTCTCTCTCTAACTCTCCCTCAATCCATCTCTCTCCCTGCCCCCCTCTCCCTCCGTCTCTCTATCTATCCCTGTCTCTCTCTAACTCTCCCTCAATCCCTCTCTCTCCCTGTCCCCCCCAATCCCTCTCTCTCCCTCCCTCTCTCAATGCCTCTCTTGTGCTCAGTCTTGCTCCTGCGCTCTGTCCCTCGGGCTGAGCCACTCCTCCCGGGCAGCCAATGACACGGCCCCGGGACAGGCAGCCTGAACTTGGTGTCCCCCGCCCGACAGCCAGTGCCAGGGAGCAGAGCCACACTCCGCCCCCCTCAGTCCCAGGCCAGTGCAGACGGGCAGCGGCTCCCAGCGCACCTCGGCTCCCCGACCCAGCGGAGGGCAGCGGGGACATGATGCCTGATGGCTTCCAGCAACTTGGGGAAGTGGAGGTAGGACACAGCGAGCTGCAGCAACTTTACCCAAAGCCGAGAGTGAAATAACTCAGTCTGTGGTTAACTCAGTATCGACCGGGCACCGTGAGATATGGCTTAATAACTCAATATATGGTTAACTCAATATATGGTTAACTCACTATATGACTAAATAACTCAATAAATGGTTAATTCAATATATGGCTAAATAACACAATATATAGTTAACTCAATATATGGTTAACTCAATATATGGCTAAATAACTCAATATATGGTGAACTGAATATATGACTAAATAACTCAATATATGGTGAACTGAATATATGACTAAATAACTCAATATATGGTGAACTCAATATATGACTAAATAACTCAATATATGGTTAACTCAATATATGGCTAAATAACTCAATCTATGGTTAACTCAATATATGGTTAACTCAATATATGGTTAACTCAATATATGACTAAATAACTCAATATATAGTTAACTCAATATATGACTAAATAACTCAATATATGGTTAACTCAATATATGGTTAACTCAATATATGACTAAATAACTCAATATATGGTTAACTCAATATATGACTAAATAACTCAATATATAGTTAACTCAATATATGACTAAATAACTCAATATATGGTTAACTCAATATATGGTTAACTCAATATATGACTAAATAACTCAATATATGACTAAATAACTCAATATATGGTTAACTCAATATATGACTAAATAACTCAATATATAGTTAACTCAATATATGACTAAATAACTCAATATATGGTTAACTCAATATATGACTAAATAACTCAATATATAGTTAACTCAATATATGGTTAACTCAATATATGACTAAATAACTCAATATATGACTAAATAACTCAATATATAGTTAACTCAATATATGACTAAATAACTCGATATGGTTAACTCAATATATGGCTAAATAACTCAAAATATGGTTAACGCAATATATGACTAAATAACTCAATATATGACTAAATAACTCAATATATGGTTAACTCAATATATGACTAAATAACTCAATATATGACTAAATAACTCAATATATGGTTAACTCAATATATGGCTAAATAACTCAATATATGGTTAACTCAATATATGACTAAATAACTCAATATATGGTTAACTCAATATATGACTAAATAACTCAATATATGACTCAATAACTCAATATATGGTTAACTCAATGTATGACTAAATAACTCAATATATGACTAAATAACACAATATATGGTTAACTCAATACATGACTAAATAACTCAATATATAGTTAACTCAATAAATGACTAAATAACTCAATATATGGTTAAATAACTCAATATGTGGTTAACTCAATATATGACTAAATAACTCAATATATGGTTAACTCAATATATGACTAAATAGCTCAATATATGGTTAACTCAATATATGACTAAATAACTCAATATATAGTTAAATAAATCAATATATAGTTAAATAAATCAATGTATAGTTAAATAAATTAATATATCATTAAATAGCTCAATATATGACTAAATCACTCAATATATAGTTAACTCAATATATGACTAAATAACTCAATATATGGTTAACTCAATGTATGACTAAATAACTCAATATATGACTAAATAACTCAATATATGGTTAACTCAATATATGACTAAATAACTCAATATATGGTTAACTCAATATATGACTAAATAACTCAATATATGACTCAATAACTCAATATATGGTTAACTCAATATATGACTAAATAACTCAATATATGGTTAACTCAATGTATGACTAAATAACTCAATATATGACTAAATAACACAATATATGGTTAACTCAATACATGACTAAATAACTCAATATATAGTTAACTCAATATATGACTAAATAACTCAATATATGGTTAAATAACTCAATATGTGGTTAACTCAATATATGACTAAATAACTCAATATATGGTTAACTCAATATATGACTAAATAGCTCAATATATGGTTAACTCAATATATGACTAAATAACTCAATATATAGTTAAATAAATCAATATATAGCTAAATAAATCAATGTATAGTTAAATAAATTAATATATCATTAAATAGCTCAATATATGACTAAATCACTCAATATATAGTTAACTCAATATAGGACTAAATAACTCAATATATGACTAAATAACTCAATATATAGTTAACTCAATATATGACTAAATAACTCAATATATGACTAAATAACTCAATATATAGCTAAATAAATCAATGTATAGTTAAATAAATTAATATATCATTAAATAGCTCAATATATGGCTAAATATTCAATATATAGTTATTAACTCTATATAGTTAAATATATTAATATATAGTTACATTAATCAAGATATAGTTATTAATTCAATATATAGTTAAATAAACCAATATATAGTTAAATAACTCAATATATAGTTAAATTATTTGATGTATAAATATATCAATATATGGTTAAACCTTCCTTATCCGGGACCCTCGGAACCTTGCCTGTTCTGGATAAGGGATTTTTCCGGATGAGGGGGTGGTAATTTGGCAGATTCGATTTTTTTGTGAACATGACATACCCGGGCGGTTTTCTACATTGCCGGGTAGATGCCAGTGTTGTAGCTGTACTGGAACAGCTTGGCTCGAGGTGCTGCTAGTTCTGGAGCACAAGTCTTCAGCACGACAGCCAGGATGTTGTTGGGAGCCCATGGCCTTTGCTGTATCCAGTGCGCTCAGCCGTATCTTGATATCATGTGGAGTGAATCGAATTGGCTGAAGACTGATTTCTGTGATGGTGGGGACCTCAGGAGGAGGCCGATATGGATCATCCACTCGGCACTTCTGGCTGAAGGTGGTTGCAAACGCTTCAGCCTTGTCTTTTGCATTCACTGGCTGGGCTCCGCCATCATTGAGGATGGGGATATTCATGGAGCCTCCTCCTCCCGTTAGTTGTTTAATGGTCCACCACTGTTCACGACTGGACGTGGCAGGACTGCAGAGCTTTGATTTGATCCGTTGATTGTGGGATCGCTTAGCCCTGTCTATAGCATGCTGCTCCTGCTGTTTAGCATGCATATAGTCCTGTGTTGCAGCTTCCCCAGATTGGCACCTCATTTTTAGGTACGCCTGGTGCTGCTCCTGGCATGCTCTTCTGCATTCCCCATTGAACCAGGGTTGGTCCCCTGGCTTGATGGTAATGGTAGAGTGAGGGATATGCCGGGCCATGAGGTTACAGATTGTGCTGGAATACAATTCTGCTGCTGCTGATGGCCCACAGCGCCTCATGGATGCCCAGTTTTGAGCTGCTAGATCTGTTCTGAACCTATCCTATTTAGCACGGTGGGAGTGCCACACAACCCGATGGAGGGTGTCCTCAGTGTGAAGACGGGACTTCGTCTCCACACTGACTGTGCGGTGGTCGCTGCTACCAATACTGTCATGGACAGATACATCTGCGACAGGCCCAGTAGGTTTTTCCCGCATGTTGGTTCTCTCACCACCTGCTGCAGGCCCAGTCTATGTCCTTCAGGACTCGACCAGCTCAGTCAGTGGTGGTGCTACCGAGCCACTCCTGGTGATGGACATTGAAGTCCCCCACCTAGAGTACATTCTGTGCCCTTGCTATCCTCAGGGCTTCTTCTAAGTGGTGTTGAACATGGAGGAGTACTGATTCATCAGCTGAGGGAGGGCGGTGGGTGGTAATCAGCAGGAGGTTTCCTTGCCCATGCTTGACCTGAAGCCATGAGACTTCTGGGGTCCAGAGTCAATGTTGAGGACTCCCAGGGCCATTCCCTCCCGACTGTATACCACTGTGTCCCCACCCCTGGTGGGTCTGTCCTGCCGGTGGGACAGGACATTCTAAAAAGGGAAGGAGAACAGCCAGTTGTCGTGGTGCACATTGGTACCAACGACATCGGTAAAAAAAGGGATGAGGTCCTACGAAACTAATTTAAGGAGCTAGGAGCTAAATTAAAAAGTAGGAACTCAAAAGTAGTAATCTCAGGATTGCTACCAGTACCACGTGCTAGTCAGAGTAAGAATCGCAGGATAGCGCAGATGAATACGTGGCTTGAACAGGGAGGGATTCAAATTCCTGGGGCATTGGAACCGGTTCTGGGGGAGGTGGGACCAGTACAATCCGGACGGTCTGCACCTGGGCAGGACCGGAACCAATGTCCTAGGGGGAGTGTTTGCTAGTGCTGTTGGGGAGGAGTTAAACTAATATGGCAGGGGGATGGGAACCAATGCAGGGAGACAGAGGGAAACAAAAAGGAGACAAAAACAAAAGACAGAAAGGAGATGAGGAAAAGTGGAGGGCAGAGAAACCCAAGACAAAAAACAAAAAGGGCCACTGTACAGCAAAATTCTAAAAGGACAAAGGGTGTTAAAAAAACAAGCCTGAAGGCTTTGTGTCTTAATGCAAGGAGTATCCGTAATAAGGTGGATGAATTAACTGTGCAAATAGATGTTAACAAATATGATGTGATTGGGATTACGGAGACGTGGCTCCAGGATGATCAAGGCTGGGAACTCAACATCCAAGGGTATTCAACATTCAGGAAGGATAGAATAAAAGGAAAAGGAGGTGGGGTAGCATTGCTGGTTAAAGAGCAGATTAATGCAATAGTTAGAATGGACATTAGCTTGGATGATGTGGAATCTATATGGGTAGAGCTGCAGAACACCAAAGGGCAAAAAACGTTAGTGGGAGTTGTGTACAGACCTCCAAACAGTAGTAGTGATGTTGGGGAGGGCATCAAACAGGAAATTAGGGGTGCATGCAATAAGGGTGCAGCAGTTATAATGGGTGACTTTAATATGCACATAGATTGGGCTAACCAAACTAGAAGCAATACGGTGGAGGAGGATTTCCTGGAGTGCATAAGGGATGGTTTTCTAGACCAATATGTCGAGGAACCAACTAGGGGGGAGGCCATCTTAGACTGGGTGTTGTGTAATGAGAGAGGCTTAATTAGCAATCCCGTTGTGCGAGGCCCCTTGGGGAAGAGTGACCATAATATGGTGGAATTCTGCATTAGGATGGAGAATGAAACAGTTAATTCAGAGACCAAGGTCCAGAACTTAAAGAAGGGTAACTTTGAAGGTATGAGGCGTGAATTGGCTAGGATTGATTGGCGAATGATACTTAAGGGGTTGACTGTGGATGGGCAATGGCAGACATTTAGAGACCGCATGGATGAACTACAACAATTGTACATTCCTGTCTGTCGTAAAAATAAAAAAGGGAAGGTGTCTCAACCGTGGCTATCTAGGGAAATCAGGGATATATTAAAGCCAAGGAAGTGGCATACAAATTGGCCAGAAATAGCAGTGAACCCGGAGACTGGGAGAAATTTAGAACTCAGCAGAGGAGGACAAAGGGTTTGATTAGGGCAGGGAAAATGGAGTACGAGAAGAAGCTTGCAGGGAACATTAAGACGGATTGCAAACGTTTCTATAGATATGTAAAGAGAAAAAGATTAGTAAAAACAAACGTAGGTCCCCTGCAGTCAGAATCAGGGGAAGTCATAACGGGGAACAAAGAAATGGCGGACCAATTAAACAAGTACTTTGGTTCGGTATTCACTAAGGAGGACATTAACAACCTTCCGGATATAAGAGGGGTCAGAGGGTCTAGTAAGGAGGAGGAACTGAGGGAAATCCTTATTAGTCGGGAAATTGTGTTGGGGAAATTGATGGGATTGAAGGCCGATAAATCCCCAGGGCCTGATGGACTGCATCCCAGAGTACTTAAGGAGGTGGCCTTGGAAATAGCGGATGCATTGACAGTCATTTTCCAACATTCCATTGACTCTGTTCCTATCGAGTGGAGGGTAGCCAATGTGACCCCACTTTTTAAAAAAGGAGGGAGAGAGAAAACAGGGAATTATAGACCGGTCAGCCTGACCTCAGTAGTGGGTAAAATGATGGAATCAATTATTAAGGATGTCATATCAGCGCATTTGGAAAGAGGTGACATGATAGGTCCAAGTCAGCATGGATTTGTGAAAGGGAAATCATGCTTGAAAAATCTTCTAGAATTTTTTGTGTATGTTTCCAGTAGAGTGGACAAGGGAGAACCAGTTGATGTGGTATATTTGGACTTTCAGAAGGCTTTCGACAAGGTCCCACACAAGAGATTAATGTGCAAAGTTAAAGCACATGGGATTGGGGGTAGTGTGCTGACATGGATTGAGAACTGGTTGTCAGACAGGAAGCAAAAAGTAGGAGTAAATGGGTACTTTTCAGAATGGCAGGCAGTGACTAGTGGGGTACCGCAAGGTTCTGTGCTGGGGCCCCAGCTGTTTACACTGTACATTAATGATTTAGACGAGGGGACTAAATGTAGTATCTCCAAATTTGCGGACGACACTAAGTTGGGTGGCAGTGCGAGCTGCGAGGAGGATGCTATGAGGCTGCAGAGCGACTTGGATAGGTTAGGTGAGTGGGCAAATGCATGGCAGATGAAGTATAATGTGGATAAATGTGAGGTTATCCACTTTGGTGGTAAAAACAGAGAGACAGACTATTATCTGAATGGTGACAGATTAGGAAAAGGGGAGGTGCAACGAGACCTGGGTGTCATGGTGCATCAGTCATTGAAGGTTGGCATTCAGGTACAGCAGGCGGTTAAGAAAGCAAATGGCATGTTGGCCTTCATAGCGAGGGGATTTGAGTACAGGGGCAGGGAGGTGTTGCTACAGTTGTACAGGGCATTGGTGAGGCCACACCTGGAGTATTGTGTACAGTTTTAGTCTCCTAACTTGAGGAAGGACATTCTTGCTATTGAGGGAGTGCAGCGAAGGTTCACCAGACTGATTCCCGGGATGGCGGGACTGACCTATCAAGAAAGACTGGATCAACTGGGCTTGTATTCACTGGAGTTCAGAAGAATGAAAGGGGACCTCATAGAAACATATAAAATTCTGACGGGGTTAGACAGGTTAGATGCAGGAAGAATGTTCCCAATGTTGGGGAAGTCCAGAACCAGGGGTCACAGTCTAAGGATAAGGGGGAAGCCATTTAGGACCGAGATGAGGAGGAACGTCTTCACCCAGAGAGTGGTGAACCTGTGGAATTCTCTACCACAGAAAGTTGTTGAGGCCAATTCACTAAATATATTCAAAAAGCAGTTAGATGTAGTCCTTACTACTAGGGGGATCAAGGGGTATGGCGAGAAAGCAGGAATGGGGTACTGAAGTTGCATGTTCAGCCATGAACTCATTGAATGGCGGTGCAGGCTAGAAGGGCCGAATGGCCTGCTCCTGCACCTATTTTCTATGTTTCTATGTTTCTATGACATACCCAGGGATGGTGATGGAGGAGTCTGTAAGTATGACGATGTCAGGCTGTTGCTTGACCAGTCTGTGGGACAGCTCTCCCAATTTTGGCACAAGTCCCCAGATGTTGGGGAGGAGGAATTTGCAGGGTCGGCTGGGCTGGGTGTGCCAATGTCGTGTCCGAAGCCGATGGCAAGATCGATCCGGGTGGCCCGTCCGGTTTTATTCTTACTGTTTTGTGTAGAAATTTGTTACAACTGAGTGCCTCGCTGGGCCATTTCAGAGTGCAGTTAAGAGTCCATCACATGGCTGTGGGTCTGGAGTCACATATAGGCCAGACCGGGTAAGGACAGCAGATTTCTTTCCCTAAAGGACATTCGTGAACCAGATGGGGTTTTACGTCAATCTGGTAGTCTCATGATCACCATTACTGATACCAGCTTTTTAATTCCAGATTTATTTAATTAACTCATGTCTTTAGATCATTAGTCCAAGTATCTGGATTATTAGTCTAGTAGCATAACCATTATACTACCGTTCCCGTTGTAGTTAAATATCTCAATATATAGTTTACTAACTCAATATATAGTTAAATAATTCAATATGTAGTTAAATAACTCAATATATCGTTCAATAACTCAATATATAGCTAAATAATTCAATATGTAGTTAAATAACTCAATATATCGTTCAATAACTCAATATATCGTTCAATAACTCAATATATAGTTAAATAATTCAATATGTAGTTAAATACCTCAATATATAGTTCACTAACTCAATATATAGATAAATAATTCAATATGTGGATAAATAACTCAATATGTAGATAAATAACTCAAATACAGGTTAAATCTCCCTTATCCGAAACCCTCGGGACCTGGCCTGTTCCGGATAAGGGATTTTTCCAGACGAGGGGTGGTCACGTTAAATTGGATGATACAGGTACTGAGCAAGGGGATATCGGGGCTGGCTGGCTTGGGGCTGGGAGTGTGGCAGAAAGATCATGGGAGGGGGTGGATCGCGGGGTCAGGCCAGCGATTGCGGGAGTCGGCAGCGAGGATGGACTTCAATTTGTTCATGTCGGAGTTTTGCGCATGCGCCACCCGGTGGCCGGGAATGGTTCTGGACGAGGGGTGGTTCTGGATAAGGGAGTTCTGGATAAGGGAGTTCTGGAGAAGGGAGTTCTGGATTAGGGAGGATCAACCTGTATATGGTTATATAACTCAATATATGATCAAATAATTCAAGATCTGGTCAAATAAGAAAGAAAGACTTGCATTTATATAGCACCTTTCACCACCTCAGAGTGGGAAGAAAGGTTCTATAGAAATGCAAGTTCTCTGCTTTTGAAGTTATGTTTGCACAAAGTAAGATCCCATGAGATGATAGGCCTGTTTCTCTTTGTTTGTGATGTTGGTTTGGGGGTTCATCATTGGCCCCAGGACAGAACTCCCCTGCTCTTTTTCAAAATAGTGGCCATGGAATCTTTTACGTCCACCCAAGACACTAAGAAAAACAAGACTTGCATCTATATAGTGCCTTTCACGACTACTGGACGTCCCACACATGTTTTACAGCCAAATGAAGTACTTTTTGGAGTGTAGTCACTGTTGTAATGTGGAAACGCAGCAGCCAATTTATGCACAGCAAGCTCCCACAAACAGCAATGTGATAATGACCCAGATTATCTGTTTTAGTGATGTTGATTGAGGGATAAATATTGGCCCCAGGACACCGGGGAGAACTCCCCTTTTCTTCTTCCAAATTGTGGCCGTGGGAACTTTTACATCCAACTGAGAGAGCGGACGGGACCTCAGTTTAACGTCTCATCCAAAAGACAATACAATCTATAGTAATTTAATACGGTACATTATAGTTCAATATAAAATCTAATAGATCATAATATATAATAAAATATCCATAAAAAACTACAAAATATCCAATCTACCAGTTTTATAAATTGGCAAGATCCTGCAAATCCCCTGGGAGGACAGACGCACCAACGTTAGCATCCTCCCCAGCATCGAAGCATTGACCACACTCGACCAGCTCCGCTGGGCGGGCCACATTGTCCGCATGCCCCGACACGAGACTCCCAAAGCAAGCGCTCTACTCGGAACTCCTTCACGGCAAGCGAGCCCCAGGTGTGCAGAGAAAACGTTTCACGGACCACCCTCAAAGCCTCCCTGAAAAAATGCAACATCCCCACCGACACCTGGGAGTCCCTGGCCAAAGACCAGACCGCCCTAAGTGGAAGAGCATCTGGGAGGGCGCTGAGCACCTCGAGTCTCGTCGCCGAGAGCGTGCAGAAAGCAAGCGCAGGCAGCGGAAGGAGCGTGCGGCAAACCAGTCCCACCCTCTCCTTCCCTCAACCACTGTCTGTCCCACCTGTGACAGGGTCTGTGGCTCTCGTATTGGACTGTTCAGTCACCTGAGAACTCACTTTTAGAGTGGAAGTGAGTCTTCCTCGATTCTGAGGGACTCCCGATGATGAAATTTACATGTTAGATTTTGTAAGATAGAAAACTCTCGATTGGTTTTCTTAGAAAGGAGAAACGCGCAGATATACTGCCCCCAGGAAATCCTGAAACGTTTTGCAGCAGTTAATTGCAGGATTTGGTTTGACTCAGTGCTAATAATGCAGAAGATCGTAGGTTCGAGCCCCGCTCCAGGATTACGACTCATAAACCCAGCTGACACTCCCAGTGCCAGTACTGAGGGAGCGCTGCACTGTCGGGGGGGCAGTACCGAGGGAGCGCAGCACTGACGGAGGGGCGGTACTGAGGGGGCACCGCACTGTCAGAGGGGCAATGCTGAGGGAGCGCCGCATTGTTGGAGGGGCTGTGCTGGGGGAGCCCCGCACTGTCGGAGGGGCGGTACTGAGGGAGCACTGCACTGACAGAGGGGCGGTACTGAGAGAGCGCCACACTGTGGGATGGGCAGTGCTGAGGGAGCGCCGCACTGTCGGAGGGGCAGTGCTGAGGGAGCGCCGCACTGTCAGAGGGGCAGTGCTGAGGGAGCCCCGCACTGTCAGAGGGGCAGTACTGAGGGAGCGCCGCACTGTCGGAGGGGCAGTACTTAGGGAGCCCCGCTCTGTCGGAGGGGCAGTACTGAGGGAGCGCCGCACTGTCGGAGGTGCCGTCTTTCGGATGAGATGTTAAACCGAGGCCCCATCTGCTCTCTCAGGTGGACATAAAAGATCCCACGGCACTATTTTGAAGAAGAGCAGGGGGAGTTCTCCCCGGTGTCCTGGGGCCAATATTTATCCCTCAATCAACATAACAAAAACAGATTATCTGGGTCATTATCACATTGCTGTGTGTGGGAGCTTGCTGTGCGCAAATTAGCTGCCGCGTTTCCCACATTACAACAGTGACTACACTCCAAAAGTACTTCATTGGCTGTAAAGCGCTTTGAGACATTCTGAGGTGGTGAAAGGCGCTATATAAATGCAATTTCCCTCTTATGTTTGCACAAAGTAAGATTGCATAAGAGCAAATGAGATGAAAGACCTGTTTATGTTTTATTGTGATGTTGATTGAGGGATAAATATTGTCTGCAAGATGAGAGTGAGAGTCGGTGGGGCGGGGGAGTCTGGGCTTTGGGGGGAGTCTGGGCTCAGTGGGGGGGGGGGAGTCTGGGCTCGGTGGGGGGGGGGGGGGAGTCTGGGCTCGGTGGTGGGGGGGGGGAGTCTGGGCTCGGTGGGGGGGAGCCTGGGCTTTGGGGGGAGTCTGGGCTCAGTGGGGGGGGGGGAGTCTGGGCTCGGTGGGGGGGAGTCTGGGCTCGGTGGTGGGGGGGGGGGGAGTCTGGGCTCAGTGGGGGGGAGCCTGGGCTTTGGGGGGAGTCTGGGCTCAGTGGGGGGGGGGAGTCTGGGCTCGGTGGGGGGGGAGTCTGGGCTCGGTGGTGGTGGGGGGGGGGAGTCTGGGCTCGGTGGGGGGGAGCCTGGGCTTTGGGGGGAGTCTGGGCTCAGTGGGGGGGGGGGAGTCTGGGCTCGGTGGGGGGGAGTCTGGGCTCGGTGGTGGGGGGGGGGAGTCTGGGCTCAGTGGGGGGGAGCCTGGGCTTTGGGGGGAGTCTGGGCTCAGTGGGGGGGGGGGGAGTCTGGGCTCGGTGGGGGGGAGTCTGGGCTCGGTGGTGGGGGGGGGGGGAGTCTGGGCTCAGTGGGGGGGAGCCTGGGCTTTGGGGGGAGTCTGGGCTCGGTGTTGGGGGACGGAGTCTGGGCTTTGCGGGGAGTCTGAGCTCGGGGGTGGGGGGAGTCTGTGCTCGGGGGGGTGGGGCAAGTCTGGGCTCGGGTGGTGGGGGGGGGAGTCTGGGCTCGGGTGGGGTGAGCAGTCTGGGCTCGGTAGTTACTGCATCCACTGACGTCACTGAGCTGCTGAAGTGACTGTTGACACAGCTCACCTGAGGTCTTATCAGTTAGACAAGGCACTAATCATTTTTTTCCATCTCATACCTTCCTCCGTTCCTATTGGAGCTGCCACCTTCCTCCTGTCATGTATGTAACCTTCATGTAACTGTAACCTTCATAACACCACTGCACACTGTATACACCTAAGCAATGCTCACCTTGACCACAGGGGGTGAACTTGTGGGAGACACTCCTCACCTGGTCGTCCAGGTATATAAAGGGAGGTCCCACACAGGGTCATCACTTCTGGGTCCTGTGAATAAAGGTCACAGAGTGACGTTGTCTGCAGATTGTGCCTCGTGTGAATTTATAGTAGTGTGTAAGGACGTTACACCTCCTAACCTGATAAACTGGTTCCAAATAACCTGTTACTGCCTCCTATCCAGCCAGCCCCCAGTGTTGCCCTAACTGACGTGTGACAACGAGCGACAAATGTTGGGGACGCCCTCACCCAACATCCACATGAGAGCGGCCAGGAGCCCCCACCTTGGGCTGAACTTCTTCTCCCCCACCCCATACCCTTCACCTCTCCTTTAACTCAGGGCACTGAATCCCATCATACAAGCCCCAACTACCCTGGTTGCCATTAAGTAACATTCGCAACACACAAGTAGCAGGCAATGACTATCTCCAACCCCCACCCTCAACATCCTGGGGGGGGTCACCTTTGACCAGAATCGTAACTGGACCAGCCGCATAAATACTGTGGCTACAAGAGCGGGTCAGAGGCTGGGTATTCTGGGCAAGTGACACCCCAAAGCCTCTCCACCATCTACAAGGCACAAGTCAGGAGTGTGAGGGAACACTCCCCACTTGCCTGGATGGGCGCAGCTCCAACACTCGAGAAGCTCGACACCATCCAGGACAAAGCAGCCCGCTCGATGGGCACGCTACCCACCACCTTCAACATTCACTCCCTCCACCACCGGCGCCCCCTGGCTGCAGTGTGCACCGTCTACAAGATGCACTGCAGCAACTCGCCAAGGCTTCTTCGGCAGCACCTCCCAAACCCGCGACCTCTACCCCCCTAGAAGGACAAGGGCAGCAGGCGCATGGGAACACCACCACCTCCACGTTCCCCTCCCAGTCACACACCGTCCCGACTTGGAAATATATCGGCCGTTCCTTCATCGTCGCTGGGTCACAATCCTGGAACTCCCTCCCTAACAGCACTGTGGGAGCACCTTCACCACACGGACTGCAGCGGTTCAAGAAGGCGGCTCACCACCACCTTCTCGAGGGGCAATTAGGGACGGGCAATAAATGCCGGCCTTGCCAGCGACGCCCACATCCCAGGAACAAATAAAAAAACTCTCAGCTAAGACCAGGCAACTGAATCTGGTACACGTGCAATATTGCCCTGAACGTGAGCTTAACCCACGGGGAGTTAGGGCCTGTGCTCGCTGACCTTGATTGGCTCCCTGTTAAGCAACGCTTCAATTTTAAAATTCTCCTTCTTGTTTTCAAATCCCTTCATGGCCTCACCCCTCCCTATCTCTGTCACCTCCTCCAGCCCCACAACCCTCCCCCCGCAAGATCTCTTGCGCATTCTTGATTTCCATCGCTCCACCATTAGTGGCTGTGCCTTCAACCGCCTGGGCCCCAAGCTCTGGAATTCCCTCCCCAAACCTCTCCACCTCTCTCTCCTCCTTTAAGACGCTCCTTAAAACCGACATCAGTGACCAAGTTGGTCACCTGTCCTAATAGCTCCTTACGTGGCTCGGTGTCAAGTATCGGACCTGAAATTCCGGGCGGAGGCTTATTTCAGACGAACGCCTCCAATTTTTCCGAAAGTACCTGGTAGTCCCGGAGGTGCGTGGGATTCCGGTGGGGGGGGAGCCTTCTCTTCCCGCGCTGCGGAACGCTCTCCCGTCCTCCAGGTTCCCACGGAGACGGTGCAGTCACGTGTGACTGCTCAACCAATCAGCTACAGTGTTCTCATTAATAGCAATGAGAGTTCCGTATCTACGAATTCTCGTCGCTGTTAATGAGAAACAAAACCCAAACACACTAAACACAACATAAAAACTAAAAGAAACACACCTCACATAATTAAAATTAATTGAAATTAAAGTTAATAAATGTGTGAGAAACATAGAAACATAGAAAATAGGTGCAGGAGTAGGCCATTCGGCCCTTCGAGCCTGCACCGCCATTCAATATGATCGTAGCCGATTATTCAACTTCAGGACCCCTTTCCTGCTTTCTCCCCATACCCCTTGATCCTGTCAAAAAATATATATTTTTCCGATTTAAAAAAAAATGTTTTGTAATTAGGGTATGAAACTTATCTTAGTGGGCAGGGTTTTTAAACAGAAAAATGTGTTTATAAATTTGTTTTTTATATGTTTTAAAACTCTTACGCTGGTAAAAGTGGGCTATGTGCCTGCGTTTACCAGGCGCACGAGTTTTAGGGCCGTTCACTGGTCAAGAGATGGGCAAATCCCGCAATCTTGCCCAATCGAATGGCCTTCTCCCGAGATGCATTGGTCAGTCAAGCCAGATCTTGACAGATCGGAAAAAACAGTTTTCTGCGCCGAAAACCAGCTTTTCCGATGCCTTCCCGGGTCTGCACACACTCCGTACACACTCCGGAAACGCCCCGTGCACGCCCTGCACACATCCCGCGCACGTCCCGCGCACGCCCCGCACACACGCCCCGCGCACGCCCCGCACAAGCCCCGCACACGCACCGCGCACGCGCCCCGAGCACGCCCCACACATACGCCGCACACACACCCCGCGCACGCCCCGGACAAGCCCTGCACATGCCCCGCGCACACACGCCCCGTGCAAGCCCCGCGCACGCGCCCTGCACACACGCCCCGCACAAGCCCCGCACATGCCCCGCGCACGCGCCCCGAGCACGCCCCACACATATGCCGCACACACACCCCACGCACGCCCCGGACAAGCCCTGCACACGCCCCGCGCACACACGCCCCGTGCAAGCCCCGCGCACGCGCCCCGCACACACGCCCCGCGCACGCCCCGCACACGCCCCGTGCACGCGCCCCGCGCACGCCCCGCACATACGCCGCACACACGCCCCGCGCACGCCCCGCACAAGCCCTGCACACGCCCCGCGCACACACGCCCTGTGCATGCCCCACACAAGCCCTGCACAAGCGCCCCGCACACACGCCCCGCGCACGCCCCGCACAAGCTCCGCACGCGCCCCACGCACGCCGCGCACATACGCCGCACACACGCCCCGTGCACGCCCCGCACAAGCCCTGCTCACGCGCCCCGCACACACGCCCTGTGCACGCCCCGCACAAGCCCCGCGCACGTGCCCCGCACACACGCCCTGTGCATGCCCCGCACAAGCCCCGCATACATGCCCCGCGCACGCGCCCCGCACACACGCCCCGCAAACGCCCCGCACATGCCCCGCACGTACGCCGTACACACTCCGTACACACCCTATACTGACCTTGAGTTGCCAGGATTTCTGGGCCATTGCCTGATTAACATTCCTTGCGGCGTTTTACTACATTACAGGCGCTATATAAACGCAAGATGTTGTTGTAGAATAACTGTTTCCTCTGGTTACGGCGGGGCGGGGGGGGGGGGGGGGGGAAGCAATCAAAGACAAGGGGGCATAATTGTAAAATTGAACTTTCAGCCCTGCAGGAGGAAAATCAGGATTCACCTTTTTCACACAGTGGGTGGTGAAAATCGAGAATTCTCTCCCCCAACAACACACAAAAGGCTGTTGAGGCCTGGGGGACGGTTGGCATTTCCAAGGCTGCCAGAGATAGATTTTGGTAGGGTATTGAAGGATATGATGCAACGGCAGGTAAATGGATTCCATCGGATATCCGGCACAGGAACAGGCCATTGGGCCCAACCAGTCCATGCCGGCGTTTATGCTCCACTCGATCCTCCTCCCGTCTTTCCTCATCTAAATCTATCAGCATAACCCTCTATTCCCTTCTCCCCCATGCGCTTGTCCAGCCTCCCCTTAAATGCATCGATACTATTCGCCTCAACCCCTCCCTGTGGCAGCGAGTTCCACATTCTCACCGCTCTCTGGGTAAAGGAGTTTCTCCTGAATTCCCCATTGGATTTCTTGGTGACTATCTTATATTGATGGCCTCTAGTTATGCTCTTCCCCACAAGTGGGAACATTCTCTCTGATTCCACTCTATCGAAACCTTTCAACATTTTAAAGACCTCTATTAGCTCACCCTTCAGCCTTTTTTCAAGAGAGAAGAGACCCAGCCTGTTCATCCTTTCATGATACATGGGACAGTGTAGAGGGAGTTTTACTCTGTATCTAACCACGTGCTGTACCTGCCCTGGGAGTGTTTGATGGGACAGTGTCGAGGGAGTTTTACTCTGTATCTAACACTTGCTGTACCTGCCCTGGGAGTGTTTGATGGGACAGTGTAGAGGGAGCTTTACTCTGTATCTAACCCCGTGCTGTACCTGCCCTGGGGGTGTTTGATGGGACAGTGTAGAGGGAGCTTTACTCTGTATCTAACCCCGTGCTGTACCTGCCCTGGGAGTGTTTGATGGGACAGTGTAGAGGGAGCTTTACTCTGTATCTAACCCGTGCTGTACCTGCCCTGGGAGTGTTTGATGGGACAGTGTAGAGGGAGCTTTACTCTGTATCTAACCCCGTGCTGTACCTGCCCTGGGAGTGTTTGATGGGACAGTGTAGAGGGAGCTTTACTCTGTCTCTAACCCCGTGCTGTACCTGCCCTGGGAGTGTTTGATGGGACAGTGTAGAGGGAGCTTTACTCTGTATCTAACCCGTGCTGTACCTGCCCTGGGAGTGTTTGATGGGACAATGTAGAGGGAGCTTTACTCTGTATCTAACCCCATGCTGTACCTGCCCTGGGAGTGTTTGATGGGACAGTGTAGAGGGAGCTTTACTCTGTATCTAACCCGTGCTGTACCTGCCCTGGGAGTGTTTGATGGGACAGTGTAGAGGGAGCTTTACTCTGTATCTAACCCCCTGTACCTGCCCTGGGAGTGTTTGATGGGACAGTGTAGAGGGAGCTTTACTCTGTATCTAACCCCGTGTGTACCTGCCCTGGGGGTGTTTGATGGGACAGTGTAGAGGGAGCTTTACTTTGTATCTAACCCCGTGCTGTACCTGCCCTGGGAGTGTGTGATGGGACAGTGTAGAGGGAGCTTTACTCTGTATCTAACCAATGCTGTACCTGCCCTGGGAGTGTTTGATGGGACAGTGTAGAGGGAGCTTTACTCTGTATCTAACCCGTGCTGTACCTGCCCTGGGAGTGTTTGATGGGACAGTGTAGAGGGAGCTTTACTCTGTATCTAACCCCGAGCTGTACCTGCCCTGGGAGTGTTTGATGGGACAGTGTAGAGGGAGCTTTACTCTGTATCTAACCCGTGCTGTACCTGCCCTGGGAGTGTTTGATGGGACAGTGTAGAGGGAACTTCACTCTGTATCTAACCCCGTACTGTACCTGCCCTGGGGGTGTTTGATGGGACAGTGTAGAGGGAGCTTTACTCTGTATCTAACCCCGTGCTGTACCTGCCCTGGGGGTGTTTGATGGGACAGTGTAGAGGGAGCTTTACTCTGTATCTAACCCCGTGCTGTAGCTGCCCTGGGAGTGTTTGATGGGACAGTGTAGAGGGAACTTCACTCTGTATCTAACCCTGTACTGTACCTGCCCTGGGAGTGTTTGATGGGACAGTGTAGAGGGAGCTTTACTCTGTATCTAACCCCGTGCTGTACCTGCCCTGGGAGTGTTTGATGGGACAGTGTAGAGGGAGCTTTACTCTGTATCTAACCCGTGCTGTACCTGCCCTGGGAGTGTTTGATGGGACAGTGTAGAGGGAGCTTTACTCTGTATCTAACCCCGTGCTGTACCTGCCCTGGGAGTGTTTGATGGGACAGTGTAGAGGGAGCTTTACTCTGTCTCTAACCCCGTGCTGTACCTGCCCTGGGAGTGTTTGATGGGACAGTGTAGAGGGAGCTTTACTCTGTATCTAACCCGTGCTGTACCTGCCCTGGGAGTGTTTGATGGGACAATGTAGAGGGAGCTTTACTCTGTATCTAACCCCATGCTGTACCTGCCCTGGGAGTGTTTGATGGGACAGTGTAGAGGGAGCTTTACTCTGTATCTAACCCGTGCTGTACCTGCCCTGGGAGTGTTTGATGGGACAGTGTAGAGGGAGCTTTACTCTGTATCTAACCCCCTGTACCTGCCCTGGGAGTGTTTGATGGGACAGTGTAGAGGGAGCTTTACTCTGTATCTAACCCCGTGTGTACCTGCCCTGGGGGTGTTTGATGGGACAGTGTAGAGGGAGCTTTACTTTGTATCTAACCCCGTGCTGTACCTGCCCTGGGAGTGTGTGATGGGACAGTGTAGAGGGAGCTTTACTCTGTATCTAACCAATGCTGTACCTGCCCCGGGAGTGTTTGATGGGACAATGTAGAGGGAGCTTTACTCTGTATCTAACCAATGCTGTACCTGCCCTGGGAGTGTTTGATGGGACAGTGTAGAGGGAGCTTTACTCTGTATCTAACCCGTGCTGTACCTGCCCTGGGAGTGTTTGATGGGACAATGTAGAGGGAGCTTTACTCTGTATCTAACCCGTGCTGTACCTGCCCTGGGAGTGTTTGATGGGACAATGTAGAGGGAGCTTTACTCTGTATCTAACCCCGTGCTGTACCTGCCCTGGGAGTGTTTGATGGGACAGTGTAGAGGGAGCTTTACTCTGTATCTAACCCCCTGTACCTGCCCTGGGAGTGTTTGATGGGACAGTGTAGAGGGAGCTTTACTCTGTATCTAACCCCATGCTGTACCTGCCCTGGGAGTGTTTGATGGGACAGTGTAGAGGGAGCTTTACTCTGTATCTAACCCGTGCTGTACCTGCCCTGGGAGTGTTTGATGGGACAGTGTCGAGGGAGTTTTACTCTGTATCTAACACTTGCTGTACCTGCCCTGGGAGTGTTTGATGGGACAGTGTAGAGGGAGCTTTACTCTGTATCTAACCCCGTGCTGTACCTGCCCTGGGGGTGTTTGATGGGACAGTGTAGAGGGAGCTTTACTCTGTATCTAACCCCGTGCTGTACCTGACCTGTGAGTGTTTGATGGGACAGTGTAGAGGGAGCTTTACTCTGTATCTAACCCATGCTGTAGCTGCCCTGGGAGTGTTTGATGGGACAGTGTAGAGGGAACTTCACTCTGTATCTAACCCCGTGCTGTACCTGCCCTGGGAGTGTTTGATGAGACAGTGTAGAGGGAGCTTTACTCTGTATCTAACCCGTGCTGTACCTGCCCTGGGAGTGTTTGATGGGACAGTGTCGAGGGAGTTTTACTCTGTATCTAACACTTGCTGTACCTGCCCTGGGAGTGTTTGATGGGACAGTGTAGAGGGAGCTTTACTCTGTATCTAACCCCGTGCTGTACCTGCCCTGGGAGTGTTTGATGGGACAGTGTAGAGAGAGCTTTACTCTGTATCTAACCCCGTGCTGTACCTGCCCTGGGAGTGTTTGATGGGACAGTGTAGAGGGAGCTTTACTCTGTATCTAACCCGTGCTGTACCTGCCCTGGGAGTGTTTGATGGGACAGTGTAGAGGGAGCTTTACTCTGTATCTAACCCCGTGCTGTACCTGCCCTGGGGGTGTTTGATGGGACAGTGTAGAGAGAGCTTTACTCTGTCTCTAACCCCGTGCTGTACCTGCCCTGGGAGTGTTTGATGGGACAGTGTAGAGGGAGCTTTACTCTGTATCTAACCCGTGCTGTACCTGCCCTGGGAGTGTTTGATGGGACAGTGTAGAGGGAGCTTTACTCTGTATCTAACCCCCTGTACCTGCCCTGGGAGTGTTTGATGGGACAGTGTAGAGGGAGCTTTACTCTGTATCTAACCCCGTGCTGTACCTGCCCTGGGGGTGTTTGATGGGACAGTGTAGAGGGAGCTTTACTTTGTATCTAACCCCGTGCTGTACCTGCCCTAGGAGTGTGTGATGGGACAGTGTAGAGGGAGCTTTACTCTGTATCTAACCAATGCTGTACCTGCCCCGGGAGTGTTTGATGGGACAATGTAGAGGGAGCTTTACTCTGTATCTAACCAATGCTGTACCTGCCCTAAGAGTGTTTGATGGGACAGTGTAGAGGGAGCTTTACTCTGTATCTAACCCGTGCTGTACCTGCCCTGGGAGTGTTTGATAGAACAATGTAGAGAGAGCTTTACTCTGTATCTAACCCGTGCTGTACCTGCCCTGGGAGTGTTTGATGGGACAGTGTAGAGGGAGCTTTACTCTGTATCTAACCCCGTGCTGTACCTGCCCTGGGAGTGTTTGATGGGACAGTGTAGAGGGAGCTTTACTCTGTCTCTAACCCCGTGCTGTACCTGCCCTGGGGGTGTTTGATGGGACAGTGTAGAGGGAGCTTTACTTTGTATCTAACCCCGTGCTGTACCTGCCCTAGGAGTGTGTGATGGGACAGTGTAGAGGGAGCTTTACTCTGTATCTAACCAATGCTGTACCTGCCCCGGGAGTGTTTGATGGGACAATGTAGAGGGAGCTTTACTCTGTATCTAACCAATGCTGTACCTGCCCTAAGAGTGTTTGATGGGACAGTGTAGAGGGAGCTTTACTCTGTATCTAACCCGTGCTGTACCTGCCCTGGGAGTGTTTGATAGAACAATGTAGAGAGAGCTTTACTCTGTATCTAACCCGTGCTGTACCTGCCCTGGGAGTGTTTGATGGGACAATGTAGAGGGAGCTTTACTCTGTATCTAACCCCATGCTGTACCTGCCCTGGGAGTGTTTGATGGGACAGTGTAGAGGGAGCTTTACTCTGTATCTAACCCGTGCTGTAACTGCCCTGGGAGTGTTTGATGGGACAGTGTAGAGGGAGCTTTACTCTGTATCTAAACCCCTGTACCTGCCCTGGGAGTGTTTGATGGGACAGTGTAGAGGGAGTTTTACCTCTGCTGCACCTTGAGGTGATGACGGTGTGGATTTGGATGGATTAGATTAGGAAACGTAATCGCAGTGATTGATTCTCTCGGTGTGCTTTTGAATAGAACTGTGTGTACAGGCAATTAAAAGGGAAATACAAGAAAGTGCGCTATTTGCGGGCGTTTTCTGTTGTGGGGTCCACGGTTTGCGAGAGGAGGCTTGGTGCGTTGTCGCAGCCCCTCGCGCTCTGTCTGTGGCATCGAGGGGCAGTGTGGGGGATCGAGGGGCAGTGTGGGGGATCGAGGGGCAGTGTGGGGGATCGAGGGGTAGTGTGGGGGATCGAGGGGTAGGGTGGGGGATCGAGGGGTAGGGTGGGGGATCGAGGGGCAGTGTGGGGGATCGAGGGGCAGTGTGGGGGATCGAGGGGCAGTGTGGGGGATCGAGGGGCAGTGTGGGGGATCGAGGGGCAGTGTGGGGGATCGAGGGGCAGTGTGGGGGATCGAGGGGCAGTGTGGGGGATCGAGGGGCAGTGTGGGGGATCGAGGGGCAGTGTGGGGGATCGAGGGGTAGGGTGGGGGATCAAGGGGTAGTGTGGGGGATCGAGGGGTACTGTGGGGGATCAAGGGGTAGGGTGGGGGATCGAGGGGTACTGTGGGGTTACTGTGGGGGATCGAGGGGCAGTGTGGGGGATCGAGGGGCAGTGTGGGGAATCGAGGGGTAGTGTGGGGGATCGAGGGGCAGTGTGGGGGATCGAGGGGCACTTTGGGGGATCGAGGGGCACTGTGGGGGATCGAGGGGTAGGGTGGGGGATCGAGGGGTAGGGTGGGGGATCGAGGGGTAGGGTGGGGGATCGAGGGGTAGGGTGGGGGATCGAGGGGTAGGGTGGGGGATCGAGGGGTAGTGTGGGGGATCGAGGGGCAGTGTGGGGGATCGAGGGGTAGGGAGGGGGATCGAGGGGTAGTGTGGGGGATCGAGGGGTAGGGTGGGGTATCGAGGGGCAGTGTGGGGGATCGAGGGGTAGTGTGGGGGATCGAGGGGTAATGTGGGGGATCGAGGGGGATCGAGGAGTAGTGCAGGTGATCGAGGGGAAGCGTGGGGTAGCGTGGGGGTGATTGTTTCCCGCCCACTCTAATTCTCCCCGTCTTTCCCTGTCTCACAGCTGGTCACCGGCACACTGGTCCTCGCAGTGTTCACGGCCGTCCTGGGGTCACTGCAGTTCGGGTACAACCTCGGAGTCATCAACGCACCGCAGAAGGTAAGAGAGGGAGACAGAGAGGCAGAGAGAGAGAGACAAGGAGAGAGAGAGAGAGCGAGAGAGAGACAGGGGGAGCGAGAGAGAGAGAGAGAGAGGGGAGAGAGAGAAAAGACAGGAGAGAGAAAGAGACAGGAGAGAGAGAGAGAGAAAGGGACAGAGGGGAGATAGAGTGACAGGGAAGAGAGAGAGAGATCGAGAGAAACAGTGGGAGAGAGGGAGAGAGAGGAGAGGTGAGATAGAGAGAGAGAAAAAAGACAGGAGAGAGAAAGAGACAGGAGAGAGAGAGAGAGAAGGGACAGAGGAGAGATAGAGAAGGAAAGAGATGGGGAGAGAGAGAGAGACAGAGAGATAGGGGGAGAGAGAAAGAGACGGAGGAGAGAGAGACAGCAGTTGAGAGAGAGAAAGAGAAAAAGGGGAGAGAGAGAAAGAGAAAAAGGGGAGAGAGAGAAAGTGACAGAGGGGAAAGAGAGATCGGGGGAGAGAGAGAGAGAGGCAGAGAAAGACAGAAGTGGATAAGGAAGATGGAAGCAGAGAGAGGGAGATTAGAAACAGAGAGAGATGGCAAAGTTAGAAGCAGGGTTAAAGCAAGAGAAATCATGAGAAACAGTGATACAGAGAGGGACGCAAAAACACAGCAAACGTGAGTAAAGAGGAGAGAAAAAGATTATAGGGAGGGAGTGAAAGAGAAAGAGAGGGAGAGAGAGAGAAAGGCAGGAAGAGAGTGAGTAAGGGAGATTGAGAGACAGACAGAAAGAGAGCATAAGAGAGAGAGAGCAAGAGAGACAGAGAGTCAGAGAAACAGCGAGAGAGAGAGAGAGAGAAAGGGGAGGAGAGAGAGACAGAGAGAGACAGGGAGAGAGCGAGAGACAGGGAGAGAGCGAGAGACAGGGAGAGAGCGAGAGACAGGGAGAGAGCGAGAGAGACAGGGAGAGAGAGCGAGAGAGACAGGGAGAGAGAGCGAGAGAGACAGGGAGAGAGCGAGAGAGACAGGGAGAGAGCGAGAGAGATAGGGAGAGAGCGAGAGAGATAGGGAGAGAGCGAGAGAGATAGGGAGAGAGCGAGAGAGACAGGGAGAGAGCGAGAGAGACAGGGAGAGAGCGAGAGAGACAGGGAGAGAGCGAGAGACAGGGAGAGAGCGAGAGACAGGGAGAGAGCGAGAGACAGGGAGAGAGCGAGAGACAGGGAGAGAGCGAGAGACAGGGAGAGAGCGAGAGACAGGGAGAGAGCGAGAGACAGGGAGAGAGCGAGAGACAGGGAGAGAGCGAGAGAGACAGGGAGAGAGCGAGAGACAGGGAGAGAGCGAGAGACAGGGAGAGAGCGAGAGAGACAGGGAGAGAGCGAGAGAGACAGGGAGAGAGCGAGAGAGACAGGGAGAGAGCGAGAGAGACAGGGAGAGAGCGAGAGAGACAGGGAGAGAGCGAGAGACAGGGAGAGTGAGAGAGCGAGAGACAGGGAGAGTGAGAGAGCGAGAGACAGGGAGAGAGCGAGAGAGACAGGGAGAGAGCGAGAGATATAGGGAGAGAGCGAGAGAGACAGGGAGAGAGCGAGAGAGACAGGGAGAGAGCGAGAGACAGGGAGAGAGCGAGAGAGACAGGGAGAGAGCGAGAGATATAGGGAGAGAGCGAGAGAGACAGGGAGAGAGCGAGAGAGACAGGGAGAGAGCGAGAGAGACAGGGAGAGAGCGAGAGAGACAGGGAGAGAGCGAGAGAGACAGGGAGAGAGCGAGAGAGACAGGGAGAGAGCGAGAGAGACAGGGAGAGAGCGAGAGACAGGGAGAGAGCGAGAGACAGGAAGGGAGCGAGAGACAGGGAGAGAGCGAGAGACAGGGAGAGAGCGAGAGACAGGGAGAGAGTGAGAGAGACAGGGAGAGAGCGAGAGACAGGGAGAGAGCGAGAGACAGGGAGAGAGCGAGAGACAGGGAGAGAGCGAGAGACAGGGAGAGAGCGAGAGACAGGGAGAGAGCGAGAGACAGGGAGAGAGCGAGAGACAGGGAGAGAGCGAGAGACAGGGAGAGAGCGAGAGACAGGGAGAGAGCGAGAGACAGGGAGAGAGCGAGAGAGACAGGGAGAGAGCGAGAGACAGGGAGAGAGCGAGAGACAGGGAGAGAGCGAGAGACAGGGAGAGAGCGAGAGAGACAGGGAGAGAGCGAGAGACGGGGAGAGAGCAAGAGAGACAGGGAGAGAGCGAGAGAGACAGGGAGAGAGCGAGAGTGACAGGGAGAGAGCGAGAGACAGGGAGAGTGAGAGAGCGAGAGACAGGGAGAGAGCGAGAGACAGGGAGAGAGCGAGAGAGACAGGGAGAGAGCGAGAGATATAGGGAGAGAGCGAGAGAGACAGGGAGAGAGCGAGAGACAGGGAGAGAGCGAGAGAGACAGGGAGAGAGCGAGAGATATAGGGAGAGAGCGAGAGAGACAGGGAGAGAGTGAGAGAGACAGGGAGAGAGCGAGAGAGACAGGGAGAGAGCGAGAGAGACAGGGAGAGAGCGAGAGAGACAGGGAGAGAGCGAGAGAGACAGGGAGAGAGCGAGAGACAGGGAGAGAGCGAGAGACAGGGAGAGAGCGAGAGACAGGAAGGGAGCGAGAGACAGGGAGAGAGCGAGAGACGGAGAGAGCGAGAGACAGGGAGAGAGTGAGAGAGACAGGGAGAGAGCGAGAGACAGGGAGAGAGCGAGAGAGCGAGAGAGACAGGGAGAGAGCGAGAGAGAGGGAGAGAGCGAGAGAGAGGGAGAGAGCGAGAGAGAGGGAGAGAGCGAGAGACAGGGAGAGAGCGAGAGAGCGAGAGAGACAGGGAGAGAGCGAGAGAGCGAGAGAGAGAGGGAGAGAGCGAGAGAGAGGGAGAGAGCGAGAGACAGGGGGAGAGAGCGAGAGAGATAGGGAGAGAGGGAGAGAGCGAGAGACAGGGAGAGAGCGAGAGAGACAGGGAGAGAGTGAGAGACAGGGAGAGAGCGAGAGAGATAGGGAGAGAGCGAGAGACAGGGAGAGAGCGAGAGAGATAGGGAGAGAGCGAGAGACAGGGAGAGAGCGAGAGACAGGGAGAGAACGAGAGACAGGGAGAGAGCGAGAGAGACAGGGAGAGAGCGAGAGAGACAGGGAGAGAGCGAGAGAGACAGGGAGAGAGCGAGAGACAGAGGGAGAGAGCGAGAGACAGGGAGAGAGCGAGAGAGACAGGGAGAGAGCGAGAGAGACAGGGAGAGAGCGAGAGACAGGGAGAGAGCGAGAGAGACAGGGAGAGAGCGAGAGAGACAGGGAGAGAGCGAGAGAGACAGGAAGAGAGCGAGAGAGACAGGGAGAGAGCGAGAGAGACAGGGAGAGAGCGATAGACAGGGAGAGAGCGAGAGAGATAGGGAGAGAGCGAGAGAGATAGGGAGAGAGCGAGAGACAGGGAGAGAGCGAGAGACAGGGAAGGGAGCGAGAGAGACAGGGAGAGAGCGAGAGAGACAGGGAGAGAGCGAGAGAGACAGGGAGAGAGCGAGAGAGACAGGGAGAGAGCGAGAGAGACAGGGAGAGAGGGAGAGAGACAGGGAGAGAGCGAGAGACAGGGAGAGAGTGAGAGAGACAGGGAGAGAGCGAGAGACAGGGAGAGAGCGAGAGAGCGAGAGACAGGGAGAGAGCGAGAGAGCGAGAGAGAGCGAGAGAGACAGGAAGAGAGCGAGAGAGACAGGAAGAGAGCGAGAGAGACAGGGAGAGAGCGAGAGAGACAGGGAGAGAGCGAGAGAGACAGGGAGAGAGCGAGAGAGACAGGGAGAGAGCGAGAGAGACAGGGAGAGAACGAGAGACAGGGAGAGAGCGAGAGAGACAGGGAGAGAGCGAGAGAGACAGGGAGAGAGCGAGAGAGACAGGGAGAGAGCGAGAGAGACAGGGAGAGAGCGAGAGAGACAGGGAGAGAGCGAGAGAGACAGGGAGAGAGCGAGAGACAGGGAGAGAGCGAGAGACAGGGAGAGAGCGAGAGACAGGGAGAGAGCGAGAGACAGGGAGAGAGCGATAGACAGGGAGAGAGCGAGAGAGACAGGGAGGGAGCGAGAGAGACAGGGAGAGAATGAGAGACAGGGAGAGAATGAGAGACAGGGAGAGAGCGAGAGACAGGGAGAGAGTGAGAGCGACAGGGAGAGAATGAGAGACAGGGAGAGAGCGAGAGAGACAGGGAGAGAGCGAGAGACAGGGAGAGAGCGAGAGAGACAGGGAGAGAGCGAGAGACAGAGAGAGCGAGAGACAGGGAGAGAGCGAGAGACGGAGAGAACGAGAGACAGGGAGAGAGCGAGAGAGACAGGGAGAGAACGAGAGACAGGGAGAGAGCGAGAGACAGGGAGAGAGCGAGAGAGACAGGGAGAAAGCGAGAGACAGGGAGAAAGCGAGAGACAGGGAGAGAACGAGAGACAGGGAGAGAGCGAGAGACAGGGAGAGAGCGAGAGAGACAGGGAGAGAGCGAGAGAGACAGGGAGAGAGCGAGAGAGACAGGGAGAGAGCGAGAGAGACAGGGAGAGAGCGAGAGAGACAGGGAGAGAGCGAGAGAGACAGGGAGAGAGCGAGAGAGACAGGGAGAGAGCGAGAGACAGGGAGAGAGCGAGAGAGACAGGGAGAGAGCGAGAGAGACAGGGAGAGAGCGAGAGAGATAGGGAGAGAGCGAGAGAGACAGGGAGAGAGCGAGAGAGACAGGGAGAGAGCGAGAGAGACAGGGAGAGAGCGAGAGACAGGGAGAGAGCGAGAGACAGGGAGAGAGCAAGAGAGCGAGAGAGACAGGGAGTGAGCGAGAGAGACAGGGAGAGAGCGAGAGAGACAGGAAGAGAGCGAGAGAGACAGGGAGAGAGCGAGAGAGACAGGGAGAGAGCGAGAGAGACAGGGAGAGAGCGAGAGACAGGGAGAGAGCAAGAGACAGGGAGAGAGCAAGAGAGACAGGGAGAGAGCGAGAGACAGGGAGAGAGCGAGAGACAGGGAGAGAGCGAGAGAGACAGGGAGGGAGCGAGAGAGACAGGGAGAGAATGAGAGACAGGGAGAGAGCGAGAGACAGGGAGAGAGCGAGAGACAGGGAGAGAGTGAGAGCGACAGGGAGAGAATGAGAGACAGGGAGAGAGCGAGAGAGACAGGGAGAGAGCGAGAGACAGGGAGAGAGCGAGAGACAGGGAGAGAGCGAGAGAGACAGGGAGAGAATGAGAGACAGGGAGAGAGCGAGAGACAGGGAGAGAGCGAGAGAGACAGGGAGAGCGAGAGACAGGGAGAGAGCGAGAGACAGGGAGAGAGCGAGAGAGACAGGGAGAGAGCGAGAGAGACAGGGAGAGAGCGAGAGAGAGAGCGAGAGAGCGAGAGACAGGGAGAGAGCGAGAGAGACAGGGAGAGAGCGAGAGACAGGGAGAGAGCGAGAGAGACAGGGAGAGAGCGAGAGACAGGGAGAGAGCGAGAGAGCGAGAGAGACAGGGAGTGAGCGAGAGAGACAGGGAGAGAGCGAGAGAGACAGGAAGAGAGCGAGAGAGACAGGGAGAGAGCGAGAGAGACAGGGAGAGAGCGAGAGAGACAGGGAGAGAGCGAGAGACAGGGAGAGAGCAAGAGACAGGGAGAGAGCAAGAGAGACAGGGAGAGAGCGAGAGACAGGGAGAGAGCGAGAGACAGGGAGAGAGCGAGAGAGACAGGGAGGGAGCGAGAGAGACAGGGAGAGAATGAGAGACAGGGAGAGAGCGAGAGACAGGGAGAGAGCGAGAGACAGGGAGAGAGTGAGAGCGACAGGGAGAGAATGAGAGACAGGGAGAGAGCGAGAGAGACAGGGAGAGAGCGAGAGACAGGGAGAGAGCGAGAGAGACAGGGAGAGAGCGAGAGACAGAGAGAGCGAGAGACAGGGAGAGAGCGAGAGACAGGGAGAGAACGAGAGACAGGGAGAGAGCGAGAGAGACAGGGAGAGAACGAGAGACAGGGAGAGAGCGAGAGACAGGGAGAGAATGAGAGACGGAGAGAGCGAGAGAGACAGGGAGAAAGCGAGAGACAGGGAGAAAGCGAGAGAGACAGGGAGAGAGCGAGAGACAGGGAGAGAGCGAGAGACAGGGAGAGAGCGAGAGACAGGGAGAGAGCGAGAGAGACAGGGAGAGAGCGAGAGAGACAGGGAGAGAGCGAGAGAGACAGGGAGAGAGCGAGAGAGACAGGGAGAGAGCGAGAGAGACAGGGAGAGAACGAGAGACAGGGAGAGAGCGAGAGATAGGGAGAGAGCGAGAGACAGGGAGAGAGCGAGAGACAGGGAGAGAACGAGAGAGACAGGGAGAGAGCGAGAGACAGGGAGAGAGCGAGAGACAGGGAGAGAGCGAGAGACAGGGAGAGAGCGAGAGTGACAGGAGAGAACGAGAGACAGAGAGAGAGAGAGAGAGACAGAGAGACAGGAGAGAGAGAGAGAGAGACAGAGAGAGAGAGAGAGGAGAGAAGAGAGAAGGAGAGAGAGAAGAGAGAGGAGAGAGACAGAGAGAGAGAGAGAGAGACAGAGAGAGAGAGAGAAGAGAGAGGAGAGAGGAAGAGACAGGGAGAGAGCGAGAGAGACAGGGAGAGAGCGAGAGACAGGAGAGAGCGAGAGAGACAGGGAGAGAGCGAGAGAACAGGGAGAGAGCGAGAGAGACAGGGAGAGAGCGAGAGAGACAGGGAGAGAGCGAGAGAGACAGGGAGAGAGCGAGAGACAGGGAGAGAGGAGAGACAGGGAGAGAATGAGAGACAGGGAGAGAGCGAGAGACAGGAGAGAGAGAGAGAGACAGGGAGAGAGCGAGAGAGACAGGGAGAGAGCGAGAGAGACAGGGAGAGAGCGAGAGAGACAGGGAGAGAGCGAGAGACAGGGAGAGAGCGAGAGACAGAGAGAGCGAGAGAGACAGGGAGAGAGCGAGAGAGACAGGGAGAGAGCGAGAGAGACAGGGAGAGAGCGAGAGGACAGGGAGAGAGCGAGAGACAGGGAGAGAGCGAGAGACAGGGAGAGAGCGAGAGAGAACAGGAGAGGAGCGAGAGAGACAGGGAGAGACTGGAGAGACAGGGAGAGAGCGAGAGACAGGGAGAGATGAGAGCGACAGGGAGAGAAGAGAGACAGGGAGAGAGCGAGAGAGACAGGGAGAGAGCGAGAGACAGGGAGAGAGAGCGAGAGAGACAGGGAGAGAGCGAGAGACAGGGAGAGAGCGAGAGACAGGGAGAGAGCGAGAGAGACAGGGAGAGAACGAGAGACAGGGAGAGAGCGAGAGACAGTAGGGAGAAGAAGAGGAGAGACGAGAGAAGGGAGAGAGCGAGAGACAGGGAGAGAGCGAGAGACAGGGAGAAAGCGAGAGAGACAGGGGAGAGAAACGAGAGGACAGGGAGAGAACGATAGTAGACAGGGAGAGAG
>NC_091996.1:86882808-86972406 GCF_044704955.1 Pristiophorus japonicus | reverse complement strand
CTCGCTTGCTCCCCCCCTCTCTCGCTCCCCTCCTCTCTCCTCGCTCCCCTCTCTCGCTCGCTCCCCCCCTCTCTTCGCTCCCCCTCTCTCGCTCGCTCCCCCTCTCTCTCTCCACCTCTCTCTCTCCACCTCTCTCTCTCGCTCCCCCTCTCTCTCTCCCCCTCTCTCTCGCTCCCCCTCTCTCTCGCTCCCCCTCTCTCTCTCTCTCCCTCTCTCTCTCGCTCCCCCTCTCTTGCTCCCCCTCTCTCTCTCTCCCCCACTCTCTCTCGCTCCCCCTCTCTCGATTGCTCCCCCCCTCTCCCTCGCTCCCCTCTCTCTCCGCCCCCCTCTCTCTCGCTCCCCTCTCGCTCGCTCCCCCCTCTCTCGTCGCTCCCCCCTCTCTCTCTCTCCACCTCTCTCCCCACTCTCTCTCGCTCCCCCTCTCTCTCCCCCCCTCTCGTTCCGCCTCTCTCTCTCGCTCCCCCTCTCTCACTCCCCCTCGCTCGCTTCCCCCTCTCTCCCTCTCCCCCCTCTCTCTCACTACTCCTCTCTCTCTCGCTCCCCCTCTCTCTCTCTCCACCTCTCTCCCCCTCTCTCTCGCTCCCCTCTCTCTCTCCCCCCCTCTCGTTCCGCCTCTCTCTCTCGCTCCCCCTCTCTCACTCCCCCTCGCTCGCCTCCCCCCTCTCTCCCCTCTCCCCCTCTCTCTCACTACTCCTCTCTCTCTCGCTCCCCCTCTCACTCCCCCTCTCTCTCCCGCTCTCTCTCTCTCTCTCGCTACCCCTCTCTCTCCCCCTCTCTCTCGCTCCAACTCTCTCTCGCTCCCTCTCTCTCGCTCCCCCTCTCTCACCTGCCCCTCTCTCGCTCCCCCTCTCTCTCTCTCTCTCCCCCCCCTCTCTCGCTTCCCCTCTCTCGCTCCCCCTCTATCACTGCCCCTCTCTCACTCGCTTCCCCTTTCTCTCCCACTCTCTCTCTGTCGCAACCCTCTCTCTCCCGCTCTCTCTCGCTCCCACTCTCTTCGCTACCCCTCTCTCTCCCCCTCTCTCGCTCCCACTCTCTCTTGCTCCCCCTCTCTCTCGCTCCCCCTCACTCTCGCCTTCCCTCTCTTGCTCCCCCTCTCTCTCGCTCCCCCTCACTCTCGCCTTCCCTCTCTCGCTCCCCCTCTCTCTTTCGCTCCCCTCTCTCGCTCACTCCCCCTCTCTCTTTCTCCCCCTCTCTCGCTCCCCTCTCTCTCCCCCTCTCGCTCCCTCTCTCCCCCTCTCTCCCCCTCTCTCTCTCCCTCCCCCTCTCTCGCTCCCCCTCTCTCACTCCCCTCTCTTTCTCTCCCCCTCTCGATCCCCCTCTCTCACTCCCCTCGCTCGCTCCCCCACTCTCTCACCCCCCTCTCTCTCACTACTCCCTCTCTCTCTCGCTCCCCCTCTTTCACTCCCCCTCTCTCTCCCGCTCTCTCTCTCTCTCGCTCCCCCCTCTCTCTCTCTCCACCTCTCTCCCCACTCTCTTCCCCCTCTCTCTCGCTCCCCCTCTCTCTCTCTCTCCTCCCTCTCGCTCGCTCCCCCTCTCTCGCTCGGTCCCCCTCTCTCGCTCGCTCCCCCTCTCTCTCTCCCACCTCTCTCGCTCGCTCCCCATCTCTCTCTCTTCCCCTCTCTCTCTCGCTCCCCCTCTCTCCCCCACTCTTGCTCGCTCCCCCTCTCTCTCTCTCTCCCTCAGTCTCGCTCGCTCCCCCCTCTCTCTCTCTCCCCCACTCTCGCTCGCTCCCCCTCTCTCTCTCGCTCCCCCCTCTCTCTCTCTCCCCCTCTCTCTCTCTCCCCCTCTCTCGCTCCCCCTTTCTCTCTCTACCCCCTCTGTCTCCCTCTCTCTCTCTCTCCCACTCTCTCTCACTCCCCCTCACTCTCTCCCCCTCTCTTTCTCCCCCTTTCTCTCTCTCCCCCCCTCTCTCTCCCTTCCCCTCTCTCTTTCGCTCCCCCTCTCTCTCTCTCGCTCCCCCTCTCTCTCTCGCTCCCCCTCTCTTTCGTTCCCCTCTCTCTCTCGCTCCCCCTCTCTCTCTCTCTCGCTCCCCCTCTCTCTCTCTCTCGCTCCCCCTCTCTCTCTCTCTCTCCCCCTCTCTCGTTCACTCCCCCTCTCTCGCTCTCTCTCTCTCTCGCTCCCCCTCTCTCTCCCACTCTCTCGCTCCCCCTCTCTCACTCCCCCTCTCTCTCTCGCTCCACCTCTCTCTCGCTACCCCTCTCTCTCACTACCCCCTCTCTCTTGCTCACCCTCTCTCTCTCCCTTTCTCTCTCTTGTTCCCCCTCTCTCTCTCTCTCTCGCTACCCCTCTCTCTCTCTCACTCCCCCTCTCTCGCTCCCCCTCTCCCTCTCTCACTCCCCCTCTCTCTCACTCCCTCTCTCTCGCTCCCCCTCTATCTCTCGCTCCCCCTCCCTAACTCAATCCCCCTCTCTCTCTCACTACCCCTCTCTCTCTCAATCCCCCTCTCTCTCTCAATCCCCCTCTCTCTCTCGCTCCCCCTCTCTCGCTCGCTCCCCCTCTCTCGCTCCCCCTCTCTCGCTCCCCCCTCTCTCGCTCCCCCTCTCTCTCTCGCTCCCCCTTTTCTCTCTCCCTCTCGCTCTCCCCTTCTCTCGCTCTCCGCCTCTCTCTCGCTCCCCCTCTTTCTCACTCCCCCTCTCTCTCTCTTCCCCTCTCTCGCTCTCTCCCCCTCTCTCGCTCGCTCCCCCTCTCTCTCTCTCCCCCTCTCTCTCTTGCTCCCCCTCTCTCTCTCTCCCCCACTCTTGCTCGCTCCCCCTCTCTCTCCCCCACTCTCGCTCGCTTCCCCCTCTCTCTCCCCCACTCTCGCTCGCTTCCCCCTCTCTCTCTCTCTCCCCCACTCTCGCTCGCTCCCCCCTCTCTCTCTCTCCCCCACTCTCGCTCGCTCCCCATTATCTCTCGCTCCCCCCTCTCTCGCTCCCCCCCTCTCTCCCCCTCTCTCTCTCGCTCCCCCCCTCTCTCTCTCCCCCTCTCTTCTCTCACTCCCCCTGTCTCTCTCTCCCCCTTCTCTCTCCCGCTCCCCCTCTCTCTCCCGCTCCCCCTCTCTCGCTCCCCCCTCCCCCTCTCTCTCTCGCTCCCCACCTCCCCCTCGCTCTCTCTCGCTCCCCCCCTCTCTCTCTCTCTCTCTCTCTCTCTCGCTCCCCCTCTCCCTCTCTCTCTCGCTCCCCCTCTCCCTCTCTCTCTCGCTCCCCCTCTCTCCAACTCTCTCGCTCCCCCTCACTCACTCCACCCCCCTCTCGCTCCCCCTCTCTCTCACTCCCCCTCTCTCTCCGTCTCTCTCTCTCATTCCCCCTCTCTCACTCGCTCCCCCTCTCTCTCTCAATCCCTCTCCATCTCTCGCTCCCCCTCTCTCGCTCGCTCTTCCTCTCTCTCTCGCTCCCCCTCTCTCTCACTCCCCCACCCCCCTCTCGCTCCTCCCTCTCTCGCTCCCCTCTCTCACTTCCGCTCTCTCGCTCCCCTCCTCTCTCGCTCCCCCCCCTCACTCTCCGTCTCTCTCTCACTCCCCCTCTCTCTCCCCCACTCCCTCCTGCTCCCCCTCTTTTTGCTCCCCCTCTCTCTCTCAATCCCTCTCCATCTCTCACTCCCCCTCTCTCTCTCGCTCCCCCTCTCTTTTGCTCCCCCTCTCACTCGCTCCCCCCTCTCTCTCTCTCCCCCTCTCTCGCTCGCTCCCCCTCTCTCACTCGCTCCCCCCTCTCGCTCGCTCCCCCTCTCTCTCTCTCCACCTGTCTCGCTCGCTCCCCCCTCTCGCTCGCTCCCCCTCTCTCTCTCTCCACCTCTCTCGCTCGCTCCCCCTCTCTCTCCACCTCTCTCGCTCGCTCCCCCTCTCTCTCTCTCCACCTCTCTCGCTCGCTCCCCATCTCTCTCTCTCGCTCCCCCCTCTCTCTCTCCCCCACTCTTGCTCGCTCCCCCTCTCTCTCCCCCACTCTCGCTCGCTTCCCCCTCTCTCTCTCTCCCACTCTCGCTCGCTCCCCCATCTCTCTCGCTCCACCCTCTCTCTCTCCCCCTCTCTCTCTCGCTCCCTCTCTCTCTCCCGCTCCCCCTCTCTCTCTCGCTCCCCCCCTCCCCCTCTCTCTCGCTCCCCCCCTCTCTCTCTCTCGTTCCGCCTCTCTCTCCCTCTCTCTCTCGCTCCCCCTCTCTCCATCTCTCTCGCTCCCCCTCACTCACTCCTCCCCCCCCTCTCACGATCCCCGTCTCTCGCTCCCCCCCTCTCTCTCACTCCCCCTCTCTCTCCGTCTCTCTCTCTCTCTCATTCCCCCTCTCTCACTCGCTCCCCCTCTCTCTCTCTCAATCCCCCTCTCTCTCACTCCCCCACCCCTCTCTCGCTCCCCCTCTCTCACTCCCCCTCTCTCACTCCCCCTCTCTCTCAATCCCCCTCTCTCTCTCAATCCCTCTCCATCTCTCGCTCCACCTCTCTCGCTCGCTCTTCCTCTCTCTCTCGCTCCCCCTCTCTCTCACTCCCCACCCCCCTCTCGCTCCCCCCTCTCTCACTCCCCCTCTCTCGCTCCCCTCCTCTCTCGCTCCCCCCCTCACTCTCCGTCTCTCTCTCACTCCCCCTCTCGCTCCCCCCCTCTCTCCTGCTCCCCGTCTCTCTCTCAATCCCTCTCCATCTCTCACTCCCCCTCTCTTTTGCTCCCCCTCTCGCTCGCTCCCCCTCTCGCTCACCCGCTCTCTCTCTCTCTCTCCCCCCTCTCTCTCTCTCCCTCCCTCCCCCTCTCTCCCTCCCCCTCTCTCGCTCCCCCTCTCTCGCTCCCCCCTCTTTCTCTCCCCCACTCGTTCCCCCTCGCTCGCTCCCCCCCCTCTCTCTCCCCCCTCTCTCTCCCCCCTCCTCTCTCTCTCGCTCCCCCTCTTTCACTCCCCCTCTCTCTCCCGCTCCCCCTCTCTCTCCCGCTCTCTCTCTCTCTCGCTACCTCTCTCTCGCTCCCTCTCTCTCTCTCCCCCATCTCTCTTGCTTTCCCTCTCTCGCTCCCCCCACTCTCGCTCCCCCTCTCTCACTCCCCCTCTCTCTCTCGCTTCCCCTCTCTCTCCCGCTCTCTCTCTCACTACCCCTCTCTCTCTCGCTCTCTCTCGCTCTTACTCTCTTTCGCTCCCCCTCTCTCACTCCCCCTCTCTCTCGCTCCCAGTCTCTCGCTCCCACTCTCTCACTCCCACTCTCTCTCGCTCCCCCTCTCTCTCTTGCTCCTCCCCTCTCTCTCGCTCCCCCTCTCTCTCTCTCGCTCCCCCTCTCTCTCCTGCTCCTCCCCTCTCGCTCCCCCTCTCTCTCTCGCTCCCCCTCTCTCTCTTGCTCCCCCCCTCTCTCACCCTTTGTGTGTAGGAGTGTTTCCTAATTTCACTCCTGAAAGGCCTGACTCTAATTTTCAGCCTATGCCCCTAGTCCTTGACTCCCCAACCAGAGGGACTAGTTTCTCTATCTACCCTCTCTGTTCCCCTTAATATCGTGAAAACCTCGATCAGATCACCCCTTAAACTTCTAAATTCCAGGGAATACAACCCTAATTTGTGTAATCAGCCCTCATAACTTAACCCTTGGAGTCCGGGTAACATTCTGGTATGCTTACACTGCACACAGGGAGGTTAAAGTAACAGTGACCTCAGTCTTTAATAAGACACTCCAGAGTGAGGAACAGGCCTTTATACAGATGCTGGGATCCCTTGGGACTTCAGGGGATGAGCTCCCTGGTGGCGGAACATGGGAGTGCATGCTTTACAGATACACAACATCACTTCCCCCCCCCGCCAAAAATCAAAGTGAAAACTATTTACAAGGTGAGGCAGTCGGGAGCCTTTCTTTCCCTGGTGGACCGCCTCGGTACAAATGTCTGTTCTGGTGTGTTGGCTGTGCCCTCGCTGGGCTGGCGTGATGTTGGCCCTGCAGGGCTGTTGGGTGAGCCTGGCCTTGCAGGGCTGCTGGGTGAGCCTGGCCTTGCAGGGCTGTTGGGTGAGCCTGGCCTTGCAGGGCTGCTGGGTGAGCCTGGCCTTGCTGGGCTGTTGGGCGTGATGGGTTCGATTTCCTGGTCCGGCGTGGTGTCGTTGATCCTTTGGGTGTGTGTTGTGGGCTCGAAAAAGGTGGTGTCTGCTGTGGGTTGTTCAGGGCAGTCTGTGAACCGCAGCCTCGTTTGGTCCAGGTGCTTTCTGCAAATTTGTCCATTGTCTAGTTTGACTACAAACACCCCACTCCCTTCTTTAACTATCACCATGCCCGCGATCCACTTGGGACCATGTCCATAGTTTAGCACATACACAGGGTCATTCAGATCAATTTCCCGTGACACAGTGGCGCGACCATCGTTTATATTTTGTTGCTGCCGCCTGCTCTCTACCTGATCATGCAGGTTGGGGTGAACCAGCGAGAGTCTGGTTTTAAGTGTCCTTTTCATGAGTAGCTCAGCCAGGGGCACCCCTGTGAGCAAGTGGGGTCTCGTGCGGTAGCTGAGCAGTACTCGGGACAGGCGTGTTTGGAGTGAGCCTTCTGTGACTCGTTTAAGGCTCTGTTTGATTGTTTGTACTGCCCGCTCTGCCTGCCCATTGGAGGCTGGTTTAAACGGGGCCGAGGTGACATGTTTGATCCCATTGCGGGTCATGAATTCTTTAAATTCGGCACTGGTGAAACATGGCCCGTTGTCACTGACCAGTATGTCAGGCAGGCCCTGGGTGGCAAACATGGCCCTCAGGCTTTCAATGGTGGTGGTGGCGGTGCTTCCCGACATTATTTCACATTCAATCCATTTTGAAAAAGCATCCACCACCACCAGGAACATTTTACCGAGAAACGGGTCCGCATAGTCGACATGGATCCTCGACCATGGTCTGGAGGGCCAGGACCACAAACTTAGTGGTGCCTCTCTGGGCGTGTTGCTCAACTGAGCACACACGCTGCATTGCCGTACACAGAACAATACCATCAGAGTCAATAAGTCAGAGTTGATACCGGGCCACCACACGTGGGATCTGGCTATCGCTTTCATCATTACTATACCCGGGTGTGTGCTGTGGAGATCCGAGATGAACGTCTCCCTGCCCTTTTTGGGTAGCACTACGCGGTTACCCCACAACAGGCAGTCTGCCTGAATGGACAGCTCGTCCTTTCGCCGCTGGAACGGCTTGATTGTCACTTGCATTTCAATGGGGATGCTGGCCCAGCTCCCATGCAGTACACAGTTTTTTACTCGGGACAGCAGAGGATCTCGGCTGATCCAAGTCCTAATCTGGCGGGCCGTGACAGGTGATTTACCATTTTCAAACGCTTCCATGACCATCAACAAGTCTGCGGGCTGCGCCACCATCAACAAGTTTGCAAGCTGCGCCATTTCCACCCCCGTGGTGGGCAATGGTAGCCGACTGAGAGCATCTGCACAGTTCTCGGTGCCTGGCCTGTGGCGGATGGTATAGTTATACGCTGATAGCGCGAGTGCCCACCTTTGTATGCGGGCTGAGGCATTAGTATTTATCGCGAATTTATTAGTTTTTAGCGAACAGGGATATGAGGGGCTTGTGATCGGTTTCCAGCTCAAATTTGAGGCCAAACAGGTACTGATGCATTTTCTTTACCCCGAACACACACGCTAATGCCTCTTTCTCAATCATGCTGTAGGCCCTCTCGGTCTTAGACAAGCTCCTGGAAACATAGCGACAGGTTGCAACTTCCCCGCAACGTTAGCTTGTTGTAATACACACCCAACTCTGTACGACAACGCATCACATGCTAGCACAAGTCTTTTACACGGGTTATACAATACAAGCAGCTTGTTGGAGCATAAAATGTTTCTGGCTTTCTCAAAAGCAATTACTTGTTTTTTTCCCCATACACAGTTCTCACCTTTACGCAATAACACAGGTAGGGGCTCTAAGAGGGTGCTTAACCCCGGTAGGAAGTTACCAAAATAGTTGAGGAGTCCCAGGAACGACCGCAGCTCCGTGACGTTCTGTGGCCTGGGCGCGATCCTGATAGCCTCTGTCTTGGAGTCTGTGGGCCGAATGCCGTCCGCCGCGATCTTTCTCCCCAAAAACTCCACTTTTGTTGCCCTGAAGACGCATTTCGACCTCTTCAGCTGCAGCCCTACGCGATCCAGTCGCTGGAGGATCTCCTCCAGGTTTTGTAGGTGCTCGACGGTGTCCCGACCCGTGACCAATATGTTGTCCTGAAAACCACCGTGCGTGGTACCGACTTAGTGGGCTCTCCATGTTTCTCTGGAAGATCGCTGCAGCCGACCGAATTCCAAACAGGCATCTGTTGTAGATGAACAGCCCCTTGTGCGTGTTGATGCAGGTGAGGCCCTTCGAAGACTCCTCCAGCTCCTGCGTCATGTAGGCTGAAGTCAGGTCGAGCTTGGTAAACGTCTTGCCTCCTGCCAGCGTCGCAAATAGGTCGTCTGCCTTAGGTAGCGGGTATTGGTCCTGTGGTGAGAAGTGATTAATAATCGCCGCAAATCCTGACCGTGCCATCACTTTTGAGTACTGGAACAATCGGGTTGGCCCACTCGCTGAATTCCACTGGGGAGATGATGCCCTCACGTTGCAGCCTGTCCAGCTCGATTTCCACTCTCTCCCTCATCATGTGAGGTACCGCTCGCGCCTTGTGGTGAATGGGTCGTGCCTCTGGGACCAAGTGGATCCGCACCTTCGCCCCGGAAAAGTTTCCAATGCCTGGCTCAAAAAGGGAAGGAAATTTGTTCAGAACCTGGGTACATGAGGCCTCATCGACATGTGATAGCGCTCGGATGTCATCCCAGTTCCAGAGGATTTTGCCCAGCCAGCTCCTTCCAAGCAGTGTGGGGCCATCGCCCGGGACAATCCAGAGTGACAGTTCATGCACCGTGCCCTCGTAGGTGACCTTGACCATGGTGCTGCCCAGGACAGTGATAAGCTCTTTGGTGTACGTTCTCAGTTTTGTGTGGATGGGGCTCAGGGCTGGTCTGAGTGCCTTGTTGCACCACAGTCTCTCAAACATCTTTTTACTCATGATGGATTGGCTAGTGCCAGTGTCCAGTTCCATGGCTACGGGTAAGCCATTCAATTTTACGTTTAGCCTTATAGGTGGACATTTCATCGAAAATGTGTGCACCCCGTGTACTTCAGCATCTGCCTCCTCTCTCTGAGGCTCGAAATTGTTTTAATCCACCATGGACTGATCTTCCTCTGCCACGTGGTGGTTAGACGGTTTTTCAGAGCTTGCAGCTCATCTGCAAGCTCGTTGGAGGTGCCCCATTGTTCCACAGCTCTTGCAAACATACCCTTTGAAGCGGCATGTATAGGCTGAATGGAAGCCTCCACAACGCCAACAAGGTGTGAATTGCCTTGCATTCATCCTTTGTTGGGGACTCTGAGTCATCTGGGTCATCTGAGGCCTGCTGGCAGTTGCAGACTCATGGTTTCTGCCCTGTACATTTCTGCTCGCAAACACAGTTCCAGTTAATTTATGAACATTGCTAGCACTTGTGTGCTGAGAGATTTGTTTGGTGTTATCACTGATGGACATAAACGCCTGTGCTATCGCAATGGCCTCACTGAGGGTCGATGTCTCTACAGTCAAAAGTTTTCATAGGATGTTCTCGTGGCCAATGCCCAGTTCAAAAAAGTCTCTGAGTATCTGCTCCAGGTAGCCATCAAACTCACATTGTCCTGCAAGTCGCCTTAGCTCGGCGACGTAGCTCGCCACTTCTTGACCTTCAGATCGCTGGCACGTGTAGAACCGATACCTCGCCATCAGCACGCTCTCCGTCGGGTTAAGATGCTCCCTAAGCAGTGTACACAGCTCCTCATATGACTTATCAGTGGGTTTCACCGGAGCCAGAAGATTCTTCATGAGGCTGTAGGTCGGTGCCCCGCAGACTGTGAGGAGGACCGCTCTCCTTTTTGCAGCGCTTCCTTCACCATCCAGCTCGTTGGCTACAAAGTACTGGTCTAGCCGTTCGACATAGGCTTCCCAGTCCTCACCCTCCGAGAACTTCTCCAGGGTGCCCACAGTTTGCTGCATCTTTGCGTTGGATTCGTATACTCGTCGCCAGTTATTGTGTTTCTAGCACAGTTGAGACTGCACACAGGGAGGTTAAAGTAACAGTGACCTCAGTCTTTAATAAGACACTCCAGAGTGAGGAACAGGCCTTAGGGGCCGGCTTATATACAGTGCTCCCAAGGGATGCTGGGATCCCTTGGGACTTCAGGGGATGCGCTCCCTGGTGGCGGAACATGGGAGTGCAGGCTTTACAGATACACAACACCTTCCAAGGCCAATATATCCTCCCTACAGCAAGAGCAACGAGCTCAGGGCGCAGGAACGGTGAGAGATTGCAGAGCGATGTGATCGGGGCCCAGGAGAGGCGAGAGTTCGGGGCCCAGAAGAGGCGAGGGCCCCAGGGGCAGCACGGGGCCCAGCCCACACTGTGCGATATGTGTGGGCGCACTAGGGTCCGTGCAGCAGAGCTGGTCTCCAGTCGTCCTGGTTAACCCTGGCCACTGGACCAAGACCTCGCTCTGTCAAGCCCCGTGTGGTGGCTGGTGTGCAACGGCCACCCCACGTTAAAAAAATCCACCCACAGGCATCTTCCACCCTTCAACATGTAGTTCGGGATCCGGAATATCAGGGCCTTCATTGAAACATCTGTGAACTCATCCCTTTTTGGTGTGGAGTCAAATCCTTGTTTCGAGGGAACGCCTATGATGATGATGGTGCTTCTTAAGGAGTGGTGCCCAGAAGGTTGGCATGCAGGTGCAGCAGGCGGTTAAGAAAGCAAATGGCATGTTGGCCTTCATAGCGAGGGGATTTGAGTACAGGGGCAGGGAGGTGTTGCTACAGTTGTACAGGGCATTGGTGAGGCCACACCTGGAGTATTGTGTACAGTTTTGGTCTCCTAACCTGAGGAAGGACATTCTTGCTATTGAGGGAGTGCAGCGAAGGTTCACCAGACTGATTCCCGGGATGGCGGGACTGACCTATCAAGAAAGACTGGAGCAACTGGGCTTGTATTCACTGGAGTTCAGAAGAATGAGAGGGGACCTCATAGAAACATATAAAATTCTGACGGGGTTAGACAGGTTAGATGCAGGAAGAATGTTCCCAATGTTGGGGAAGTCCAGAACCAGGGGTCACAGTCTAAGGATAAGGGGTAAGCCATTTAGGACCGAGATGCGGAGGAACTTCTTCACCCAGAGAGTGGTGAACCTGTGGAATTCTCTACCACAGAAAGTTGTTGAGGCCAATTCACTAAATATATTCAAAAAGGAGTTAGATGAGGTCCTTACTGCTAGGGGGATCAAGGGGTATGGCGAGAAAGCAGGAATGGGGTACTGAAGTTGAATGTTCAGCCATGAACTCATTGAATGGCGGTGCAGGCTAGAAGGGCCGAATGGCCTACTCCTGCACCTATTTTCTATGTTTCTATATGTTTCTAACTGCTCACAGTGCTCCAGGTGTGGGCTAACCAGGTGATGTTGAAAGCTAGTCGGAGTGGATTTGGCATTCAACTTGTCCAGTAATCAACAATGGCTAAACTCTCATTGCCCAGACAGTGCAACATCATCACAGGCAGTCCCTCGGAATCGAGGAAGACTTGCTTCCAGTCTTAGCATGAGTTCTTAGATGGCTGAACAGTCCAATACAAGAACCATAGTGCCTGTCACAGGTGGGACAGACAGTGGTTGAGGGAAAGGGAGGGTGGGACTGGTTTGCCGCACGCTCCTTCCGCTGCCTGCGCTTGGTTTCAGCACGCTCTCGGCGACGAGACTCGAGGTGCTCAGCGCCCTCCCGGATGCACTTCCTCCACTTAGGGCGGTCTGGTCTTTGGCCCAGGGACTCCCAGGTGCCGGTGGGGATGTTGCACTTTATCAGGGAGGCTTTGAGGGTGGTCCTTGTAACGTTTCCTCTGCCCACCTGGGGCTCGTTTGCCGTGTAGGAGTTCCGAGTAGAGCGCTTGCTTTGGGAGTCTCGTGTCGGGCATGCGAACTAAGTGGCCCGCCCAGCGGAGCTGGTCGAGTGTGGTCAGTGCTTCGATGCTGGGGATGTTGGTCTGGTCGAGGAGGCTAACATTGGTGCATCGGTCCTCCCAGGGGATTTGCAGGATCTTGCGGAGGCAGCGTTGGTGGTATTTCTCCAGCGACTTGAGGTGTCTACTGTACATGGTCCATGTCTCTGAGCCATACAGGAGAGCGGGTATCACTACAGCCCTGTAGACCTTGAGCTTGATGGTAGATTTGAGGGCCTGGTCTTCGAACACTCTTTTCCTCAGGCGGCCGAAGGCTGCACTGGCGCGCTGGAGGCGGTGTTGGATCTCCTCATCAATGTCTGCTTTTGTTGATAAGAAGCTTCCAAGGTATGGGAAATGGTCCACGTTGTCCAGGGCCGTGCCGTGGATCTTGATGACTGGGGGGCAGTGCTTTGCGGCGAGGACAGGCTGGTGGAGGACCTTTGTCTCACGGATGTTTAGCGTAAGACTCAAGCTTTCGTACGCCTCAGTAAATACGTCGACTATATCCTGGAGTTCAACCTCTGAATGTGCGCAGACGCAGGCGTCTGTAGCTCGACGACAGAGGTTGGGGTTGTCTTGGAACTGGCCTGGAGGCGGCGAAGGTTGAACAGCTTCCCACCGGTTCTGTAGTTTAGTTCCACTCCAGCGGGGAGCTTGTTGACTGTGAGGTGGAGCATGGCGGCGAGGAAGATTGAGAAGAGGGTTGGGGCGATGACACAGCCCTGTTTGACCCCGGTCCGGACGTGGATTGGGTCTGTGATGGAACCGCTGGTCAGGATCACGGCCTGCATGTCATCGTGGAGCAGGCGGAGGAGGGTGACGAACTTTTGGGGGCATCCGAAACAGGGGAAGGTGCTCCATAGACCCTCGCGGTTGATGGTGTCAAAGGCCTTTGTAAGGCCGAAGAAGGCCATGTATAAGGGCTGGCGCTATCCCCTGAATTTTTCCTGCAGCTGTCGTGCTGCAAAGATCATGTCCGTTGTGCCCCGCAGGGGACGAAATCCACACTGTGACTCCGGGAGGAGCTCCTTGGTCACAGGGAGAAGACGGTTGAGGAGGACTCCAGCAACAGCTTTCCCAGTGGCTGATAGCAGGGAGACTCCTCTGTAGTTGCCGCCCAGGAACACAAGGCACCGGAAAGAGTGATCACGCTGGATAAGGCCGCAACTTGACCACTGCGTCCAGTTCTGGTCACCCGAGACACAAGGGGGATATTCAACTGCAGGAGGCAGTGCTTCGACGAGCCACGGGCCGGATCTTCAGTGCCAGGGGGGGGCGAAGTGATGCGGAAAGACCCGAGAGACGTGGGCAATTCGGCCTGGAGAGGAGGCGCCTGAGAGGTGGTCTCAGAGAAGGATACAATACCTTGCATTTGTATAGCACCTTTAACGTAGCAAAACGTCCCAAGCTGCTTCACAGGAGCGATTACCAAACAGAATTTGACACCGAGCCACATAAGGAAATATTCGGGACAGGTGACCAAAAGCTGGGTCAAAGAGGTCGGTTTTAAGGAGCGTCTTAAAGGAGAAGAGAGAGAGGCGGAGAGGTTTAGGGAGGGAGTTCCAGAGCTTGGGGCCCAGGCAGCTGAAGGCACGGCCACCGACAGTGGAGCGATGGAAATCGGGGAGGGGGATGCTCAAGAGGCCAGAATTGGAGGAGCGTGGAGATCTCGGAGAGGGCTGTAGGACTGGTGGACGTTACAGGGATAGGGAGGTGGGAGGCCAGGCCATGGAGGGATTTGAACCCGAGTCATATTGGAAGAGGAACATGCGGCCTATCGCTTCAAACGGAACAGAGTCCAGAGGTCAAAGGTGGCTCGGGCGTCGAAACGAATAATGGTAAACTCAGGACCGGAGCCGAGGTGGTGAGCAAAACACGGAGTGGAGTCTGGAGGTAGCGGATCGGAGTGGGCAACTCCCTCGCAGATGGTCTCGGGAGAGGGTTATACGCTGGTGAAGGCACTTTAGGTTTCCAATGGGCCACGTGACCTCCCATTCACCCGTAGCTGTCTTGTGAAGTCGACGTTGGTTTGTGTTTTGGTTCAGGTTCGGATGGCGGGGGGGGTGGGAAGAGGGGAGGAGGTGCGGGGCTCGGTGAGGTTGGTCCAACGGGAAAGGCTAGTCCCTTCCAGGACCTGTGCTGTGGTCTTTGGCCCTTGTGACAAAATACGCAGCAGGCTGGGAGAATCACCGATCCCCCTCCCCCATAAAATCTGTCGGTATGCCGTCGCCGGGCATGATGGGGGTGAGAGAGTGTGCAGGCGAAGCCTCGTGTGATCGAATAGCCAACCACTGCTCACTTTCTGGAGGCACGGGTGCAGAATAGCTGCCGTTTCCGGAGATGAGGGGCTTGACTTACGAGGAAAGGTTGAGTAGGTTGGGCCTCTACTCATTGGAATTCAGAAGAATGAGAGGTGATCTTATCGAAACGTATAAGGTTATGAGGGGGGCTCGACAAGGTGGATGCAGAGAGGATGTTTCCACTGATGGGGGAGACTAGAACTAGAGGGCATGATCTTAGAATAAGGGGCCGCCCATTTAAAACTGAGATGAGGAGAAATTTCTTCTCTCAGAGGGTTGTAAATCTGTGGAATTCGCTGCCTCAGAGAGCTGTGGAAGCTGGGACATTGAATACGTTTAAGACAGAGATGGACAGTTTGTCAAAAGATTAAGGGGGTAAGGGGTTATGGGGAGCGGACAGGGAAGTGAGCAGGCTCGAGGGGGCCGTATGGCCTACTCCTGCTCCTATTTCTTATGTTCTTATGTTTCCTCTCTGCCCCCACTTCCCCCGGGGGGGAGGGTGTAAGTGTAACCCCAGCGAGAGTTAGGTGCCGGTGAGAGGCGGGGGGCCCAAGGAGAATCTCTCGCCCACCCCCACCACGAGTCCAGTGTGACGGACGGAGGGAGGAGAATGTTGGAGTTGGGAGCCACACACACACACACACACACACACACAAAGCCCAGCCTTGGGCAAATAGCACAAATTCCAGGCATTCTCACCAGTGGTAACGCTGCAGAAGCCGAGTGTGTGAGAGACATCGCTCAAAAAGGCAAACAGTGAGTCGATCGGGCAGTGATGTTCCTGAGCAAACTAATCTCGGCCTGGGGCCTGACATGGCTGCCTCAGCCCTGAATTAGACAGATTAAAAAAATATATAAGCCTGGGTTCTCTGCTCCTGTTAATAAAGAAAGAAGGACTTGCATTGATATAGCGCCTTTCGCGACCACTGGCCGTCTCGGAGTGCTTTGCAACCAATGAAGTACTTTTGGAGCGCAGTCACGGCTGGAATAGAAACATAGAAATGTATTGCGTATTGTGCGGTGAGAGATCATGGCGGAGGAGCGGCGAGAGATCGGGGCGGAGGAGCGGCGAGAGATCGGGGCGGAGGAGCGGCGAGAGATCGGGGCGGAGGAGCGGCGAGAGATCGGGGCGGAGGAACGGCGAGAGATCGGGGGCGGAGGAACGGCGAGAGATCGGGGCGGAGGAGCGGCGAGAGATCGGGGCGGAGGAGCGGCGAGAGATCGGGGCGGAGGAGCGGCGAGAGATCGGGGCGGAGGAACGGCGAGAGATCGGGGGCGGAGGAACGGCGAGAGATCGGGGGCGGAGGAACGGCGAGAGATCGGGGCGGAGGAGCGGCGAGAGATCGGGGCGGAGGAGCGGCGAGAGATCGGGGCGGAGGAGCGGCGAGAGATCGGGGCGGAGGAGCGGCGAGAGATCGGGGCGGAGGAACGGCGAGAGATCGGGGCGGAGGAGCGGCGAGAGATCGGGGCGGAGGAGCGGCGAGAGATCGGGGCGGAGGAGCGGCGAGAGATCGGGGCGGAGGAACGGCGAGAGATCGGGGCGGAGGAGCGGCGAGAGATCGGGGCGGAGGAGCGGCGAGAGATCGGGGCGGAGGAGCGGCGAGAGATCGTGGCCGAGGAGCGGCGAGAGATCGTGGCGGAGGAGCGGCGAGAGATCGGGGGCGGAGGAGCGGCGAGAGATCGGGGGCGGAGGAGCGGCGAGAGATCGGGGCGGAGGAGCGGCGAGAGATCGGGGGCGGAGGAGCGGCGAGTGATCGTGGCGGAGGAGCGGCGAGAGATCGGGGCGGAGGAGCGGAGAGAGATCGGGGCGGAGGAGCGGCGAGAGATCATGGCGGAGGAGCGGCGAGTGATCGTGGCGGAGGTGTGGTGAATGAGGGTACAGGGCCCAGAAGAGGCGAGGGCCCAGGGGCAGCACAGGCCCAGCCCACACTGTGCGATATGTGGGCGCACTGGGTCCGTGCAGCAGAGCTGGTCTCCAGTCGTCCTGGTTAACCCTTGCCACTGGACCAAGACCTCGCTCTGTCAAGCCCGTGTGGTGGCTGGTGTGCAACGGCCACCCCACGTTAAAACAATCCACCCACAGGCATCTTCCACCCCCTCGACTAGTGTTCAGGACTGGAACAATGGGTCCTTCATTGAAACATCTGTGAACTCATCCCTTTTGGTGTGGAAGCAAGTCATCCTCGTTCGAGGGACCGCCCATGATGATGATGATGATGATGATGGAGAGGGAGGATTTGTTCAGCGTCTGTGCACTTCCATCGCAGAATTCCCTCCTCCTACACTCCCACCTCTTGTAGGGACCTTTTCCCTACCACCCCCAGGAAAACATATAATCCTCTGCACTGCTCCAGCTTCTCGTTTCATTAGCCGCAAGGGAAATCTGGCTTGCAAGCTTCTGAAGTCCAAAGATAGACTTGCATTTATATAGGGCATGAAACACAAAAGGTTAGTATGCAGGTACAGCAGGTGATCAGGAAGGCCAATGGACTCTTGGCCTTTGTTGCAAAGGGGATGGAGTATAAAAGCAGGGAAGTCTTGCTACAGTTATACAGGGTATTGGTGAGGCCCCACCTGGAGTACTGCGTGCAGTTTTGGTTTCCGTATTTACGAAAGGATATACTTGCTTTGGAGGCAGTTCAGAGAAGGTTCACTCGGTTGATTCCAGGGATGAGGAAAGGTTGAGTAGGTTGGGCCTCTACTCATTGGAGTGCAGAAGAATGAGAGGTGAAACGTATAAGAAAATGAGGGGGCTCGACAAGGTGGATGCAGAGAGGATGTTTCCACTGGTGGGGGAGACTAGAACTAGGGGGCATGGTCTTAGAATAAGGGGCCGCCCATTTAAAACTGGGATGAGGAGGAATTTCTTCTCTCTGAGGGTTGTAAATCTGTGGAATTCACTGCCTCAGAGAGCTGTGGAAGCCGGAACATTGAATAAATTTAAGACAGAGATAGACAGTTTCTTAACCGATAAGGGAATAAGGGGAGCGGGTGGGGAAGTGGAGCTGAGTCCATGATCGGATCAGCCCTGATCTTATTGAATGGCGGAGCAGGCTCGAGGGGCTGTATGGCCGACTCCTGCTCCTATTTCTTATGTTCTTCTGCTCTTAGCGCCTTTCACAACCACCGGACGTCGCAAAGCGCTTTACAGCCAATGAAGTATTTTTGAAGTGCAGTCACGGTCGCAATGTGGGAAACGGGGCAGCCAACGTGCGCAGAGGCGAGAGCGGGGGCGTGATGGAGAATTGAAACAGCGAGCGAATAAAAGCTCGCGTTTGCGGACTGAACGGAGGCGCTCGGCAAAGCCCGATCTGCGTTTGATGTCCCCCTCCAGTGTTGAGAGACCACATTGTCAGCAGCGAGCGCAGCATACAAGGGCGGTGTAAGGGAACGGGAAGTTTTGGTCTCCTTACCCAAGGAAGGATATACTTGCCGTAGATCATCATCATCTTTATCATCATCGGCAGTCCCTCGGAATCGAGGAAGACTTGCTTCCACTCCTGAAGCGAGTCCTTCGGTGACTGAATAGTCCAATACGAGAGCCACAGTCCCTGTCACAGGTGGGACAGACAGTGGTTGAGGGAAAGGGTGGGTGGGACTGGTTTGCCGCACGCTCCTTCCGCTGCCTGCGCTTGATTTCTGCACGCTCTCGGCGACAAGACTCGAGGTGCTCAGCGCCCTCCCGGATGCTCTTCCTCCACTTAGGGCGGACTGGTCTTTGGCCAGGGACTCCCAGGTGTCAGTGCGGATGTTGCACTTTATCAGGGAGGCTGCCCACCTTTGGCTCGTTTGACGTGAAGGAGTTTCGAGTAGAGCGCTTGCTTTGGGAGTCTCGTGTCGGGGCATGCGGACAATGTGGCCCGCCCAGCGGAGCTGATCGAGTGTGGTCAGTGCTTCGATGCTGGGGATGTTGGCCTGGTCGAGGACGCTAACGTTGGTGTTTGCCATAGAGGGAGTGCAGCGAAAGTTCACCAGACTGATTCCTGGGATGGCAGGACTGTCGTATGAGGAGAGATTGGGTCGACTGGGCCTGTATTCACTGGAGTTTAGAAGAATGAGAGGGGATCTCATTGAAACGTATAAAATACTGACTGGGTTGGACAGACTGGATGCGGGGAGGATGTTTCCCCGGAACTGGGAAGTCTAGAACAAGGGGTTACAGTCTCAGGATACGGGGTAGGAAATTTAGGAGCGAGATGAGGAGAAACGTTTTCACTCCGAGGGTGGTGAACCTGTGGAATTCTCTACCACAGAAGGCTGTGGAGGCCAAGTCACTGAATATATTTAAGAGGGAAATAGATAGATTTCGAGACACAAAAGGCATCAAGGGGTATGGGGAGAAAGCGGGAATCTGGTGTTGAGATAGAGGATCAGCCATGATCATATTGAAGGGCGGTGCAGGCTCGAAGGGCCGAATGGCCGACTCCTGCTCCTATTTTCTATGTTGCTCAGTGCAGGCAAATCGCTGTCTCAGCCGGACGGAGTGTTTGGGGCCCTGACGGCGGGAAGGGAGGGGGTCAAAGGGCAGGTGTTGCATCTCCTGCGCTCGCACGGGAAGGTGCCGTGGGGAGGGGAGAGGATGCTGGGAAGGGGGGGGCGACATCATGGAGGACAACAGGGCCATTGGAATGCTGGAGGGGAGGGACAGGTTAAGTGTTTGGTGGGGTGGGGGGCAAATCTCAGCGGGTGTGGAGATAGCAGTGGACAATCGATCCCCAGAGCTGGAGAAGTGGAGGAAGGGAAGAGTCAGAGACGGCAGACACAAAGTAAAGCTGCACTCATCCAGGCAAACATAGACAATAGGTGCAGGAGTAGGCCATTCGGCCCTTCGAGCCTGCACCACCATTCAATAGGATCATGGCTGATCATTCACCTCAGTACCCCTTTCCTGCTTTCTCTCCATACCCCTTGATCCCTTTAGCCGTAAGGGCCACATCTAACTCCCTCTTGAATATATCCAACGAACTGGCCTCAACAACTCTCTGCGGAGAGTGTTCCATCACACTCCTGACTTGTGCCTTGTAGATGGTGGAGAGGCTTTGGGGAGTCAGGAGGTGAGACACTCGTCACAGAATACCCAGCCTCGGACCTACTCTTGTAGCCACAGTATTTGTGTGGCTGGTCCGGTTAAGTTTCTGGTCAATGGTGACCCCCGGGATGTTGATGGGAGGATTCGGCGATGGTAATGCTGTTGAATATCACGAGGAGGTGGTTAGACTCTGGCTTGTTGGAGATAGTCATTGCCTGGCACTAGTGTGGTTGCAAATGTTACTTGCCACTTATCAGCCCAAACCTGAACGTTGTCCCGGTCTTGCTGCATGCGAGCATGGACTGCTCCATTATCTGAGGAGTTGCGAATGGAAGTGAACACTGTGCAGCCATCAGCGAACATCCCCAGTCTTTCTGAGCCAGTTTTACCCGGGCTCGCTCAACCATCGCCACCTCCCACCCTCACCTGCAGAGCAACACATTCAGCAAGCCATGTCACACCTGTCACCATCATCATCATAGACGGTCCCTCGTATTGAGGATGACTTGCTCCAACACCAAAAAGGGATGAGTTCCCAGGTGTTTCAATGAAGGACCTAATATTCCAGATCCCGAACTACATCCTGAAGGGTGGAAGATGCCTGTGGGTGGATTTTTTTAACGTGGGGTGACCGTTGCACACCAGCCACCACACGGGGCTTGACAGAGCGAGGTCTTGGTCCAGTGGCAAGAGTTAACCAGGACGACTGGAGACCAGCTCTGCTGCACGGGCCTAGTGCGCGCACATATCGCAGTGTGGGCTGGGCCTGTGCTGCCCCTGAGCCCCTGGCCCCGAACTCTCGCCTCCCCTGGGCCTCGATCACGTCCCTCAACAGTCTCTGAGGGAGCGGCAGGTCGGGGCCTTAAAAGGAGCAGCGTGGAGGCATACTACTCCAGGGAGCAACGCGAGCTGGTGCAGGAGGGCGACGGCAGCGGGGAGTGACGTCACCAAGGTCCAGGTCGGTGATTGGAGCGCGGGCAGGTACAGCAGGGGCGGCGAGAGACTGTGGAGGGACGTGATCGGGGCCCAGTCACACCTGTACTGAACCACTGGCACTAGGCTTCAGCATGCAACAGCACCACCTGCTGTCAGCGTCCGCGACTACAACACTACTTGAAGACGGCCAAATTCACCCCCGACTCAAACCTGTTTGTGAAAATTCTGTTTCAAATTGCAGAATAAAGATGTCCGTGGCACAGGTCCTGTTCCATTTAAAGGGCTCTTTGTTCATTTTATACTCTTCATTCTGTTCTTTGCTGTGGCTCAGTGGGCAGCACTCTCGCCTGAGTCAGAAGGTTGTGGGTTCGAGTCTCACTCCAGGGGCTTGAGCACAGAAATCCAGGCTGACACTCCCAGTGCAGTGCTGAGGGAGTGCCGCACTGGTCGGAGGGGCAGTGCTGAGGGAGCGCCGCACTGTCGGAGGAGCAGTGCTGAGGGAGCGCCGCACTGTCGGAGGGGCAGTGCTGAGGGAGCGCCGCACTGTCGGAGGGGCAGTACTGAGGGAGCATCGCACTGTCAGAGGGGCAGTATTGGGGGAGCGCCGCACTGTCGGAGGGGCGGTGCTGAGGGAGCACCGCACTGTCGGAGGGGCAGTACTGAGGGAGCGCCGCACTGTCGGAGAGGCAGTACTGAGGGAGCGCTGCTCTATTGGAGGGGAAGTACTGAGGGAGCGCTGCACTGTCGGAGGTGCCGTCTTTCGGAGGAGACGTTAAACCGAGGCCCCGTCTGCTCTCTCAGGTGGATGAAAAAGATCCCACGGCCACTATTTCAAAGAAGAGCAGGGGAGTTCTCCCCAGTGTCCTTGGGCCAATATTTATCCCTCAAGCAACATCACTAAGATTGATTATCTGGGTCATTATCACATTGCTGTTTGTGGGAGCTTGCTGTGCGCAAATTGGCGTTTCCTACATTACAACAGTAACTACACTTCAAAAGTACTTCATTGGCTGTAAAGCACTTTGGGACATCCTGAGGTCATGAAAGGCGCTCTATAAATGTATGGTACTCCTTTAGGGGTAAAGGCTCTTGGTCTTGCCCCAGTGAGATTTTGGCGGTCTGGTGCAGAGAGTTCTGCGGTTCCCCTCAGTAGGAGGGAAAGGGTGGGAAATATAACCAGCCACTGTCCCAGCTTCTGGGTGCTGGAGAGCAAGAGGAGGTGCGTGGACCTTTGCTAACTTGCTCAGCTGTGGGATGGCCAACACGTTCCTCAGGGCAGTGTCCTAGGCCCAACCATCTTCAGCTGCTTCATCAATGACCTTCCCTCCATCATAAGGTCAGAAGTGGGGATGTTCGCTGATGGCTGCACAGTGTTCAGTTCCATTCGTAACTCCTCAGATAATGGAGCAGTCCATGCTCGCATGCAGCAAGACCGGGACAACGTTAAGGTTTGGGCTGATAAGTGGCAAGTAACATTCACGCCACACAAGTGCCAGGCAATGACCATCTCCAACAAGCCAGAGTCTAACCACCTCCCCTTGATATTCAACAGCATTACCATCGCCGAATCCCCCACCATCAACATCCTGGGGGTCACCATTGACCAGAAACTTAACTGGACCAGCCACATAAATACTGTGGCATCAAGAGCAGGTCAGAGGCTGGGTATTCTGTGGCCAGTGTCTCACCTCCTGACTCCCTTTCCACCATCTACAAGGCACAAGTCAGGAGTGTGATGGAACACTCTCCACTTGCCTGGATGAGTGCAGCTCCAACAACACTCGAGAAGCTCGACACCATCCAGGACAAAGCAGCCCGCTCGATGGGCACGCTACCCACCACCTTCAACATTCACTCCCTCCACCACCAGCGCCCCCTGGCTGCAGTGTGCACCATCGACAAGATGCACTGCAGCAACTCGCCAAGGCTTCTTCGACAGCACCTCCCAAACCCGCCACCTCTCCCCCCTAGAAGGACAAGGGCAGCAGGCGCATGGGAACACCACCACCTCCACGTTCCCCTCCCAGTCACACACCGTCCCGACTTGGAAATATATCGGCCGTTCCTTCATCGTCGCTGGGTCACAATCCTGGAACTCCCTCCCTAACAGCACTGTGGGAGCACCTTCACCACACGGACTGCAGCGGTTCAAGAAGGCGGCTCACCACCACCTTCTCAAGGGGCAATTAGGGATGGGCAATAAATGCCGGCCTTGCCAGCGACGCCCACATCCCCAGAATGAATAAAAGAAAACTCACTTTCCAGGCTCGCATACGAAAAATGAGGCAAGCAGGCAACATATTGAACAGATTCAGCCACTAGGGGGCAACACGGGAGGGTAAGGTGGCCACCAAGCCTAGACGCCCCTGAAGTTTCCCGAAAATTAAAGATTAATCTCCCAAATATTAGTTTGAACATCCCAGAAGAAAAATCACAGGGATATGTTCCTCCAATTCGGTCCGGCCGAATTCTCAGCAAATAGCAGGGCTGCAATGTACCCAGCATGCAACGCGGCCCTGGCAGGCGTGCGATGTGGGGGCAAGCCAAGCGATAGATAGAGCAGTTTCTGGGGTGCAGAGGATTGTGGGTACTGTCACCACCATTGACTGGCACGTTGGCACTGGCAATCACAAGGGCCTTTGGAGAGAGGTGGGGTACGAGATTCCCAGACTCTGTCAGCTGTGCCTCACTCAGGAGCAGAGTGCCCTGTCAGCTTCACTTTGTTCTGCGGGGCCCTTTAAATTTCTGCGCATGCACAGCAGTTACGACAGGAGAGCCATTTGGCAGCCTGAGTCAGAAGGTTCTGGGTTCGAGTCCCACTCCAGGAACTTGAGCACATAAAGCTACGCTGACACTCCCAGTGCAGTGCTGAGGGAGCATCGCACTGTCGGAGGGGCGGTACCGAGGGAGCGCCGCACTGTCGGAGGTGCCGTCTTTCGGATGAGACGTTAAACCGAGGCCCCGTCTGCTCTCTCAGGTGGACGTAAAAGATCTCTCGGCCACTATTTGGAAGAAGAGCAGGGGGAGTTCTCCTCGGTGTCCTGGGGCCAATATTTATCCCTCAAACAACATAACTGAAAAAATTATCTGGGTCATTATCACATTGCTGTTTGTGGGAGCTTGCTGTGCGCAAATTACCTGCTGCATTTCCCACATTACAACAGGGACTACACTTCAAAAATACCTCATTGGCTGTAAAGCGCTTTGAGACGTCCAGTGGGTGTGAAAGGCGCTATATAAACGCAAGGGCTAGAATTTCCTCACAGCCCGCCAGCGCCTGATTGCCGCCTAAAAGATCGTGGAGATTCCCAAGATTTTCATCGCAAAAACTGCCCTCCACCCGCAACACCCCAAAAACAGGAAAGAAATACGCCCAGTGAGAAAAATGGGGGTTGCACCCCGATTCTCGGCACAAAAGTGCAATTTAGGGGCGCTTGGGCAGTTCTTAAAGAAAATGGGCAATAATTTAAAAATCCACTACTAAATTTACCCCGGGGCTGCGGGTTGGGCCTAGGAGAAAAACACAATATTTTTTCAGAAAAATAGAACATTAAAAAACTCATTAAAATAGTCTCAAGGCGCTTTCAACTTAAATCACAACAGAATTTTTAAATAATTGAGTCCAAAACCAATTACTTATCTTTTTTCTTGCAGAGCTACTCATTGACCGCCCAGCTCTGCTGATTCTCGTGAACGTTTTTTTTTAATATACTTAGCTACGGGTCACCGCTGAACCAAATAGTGTGCCATGGCGGTCTGTGGATGGTCCGCTCCCCCTCGGTACCTCGAAACCGCCGGTGGAACTCAGCTGGGCAATTTCTCGCCGAGCCGGTTAGCGCCCAATACTGCCCAGAAACCGGGCGGTAAGCCACTGCAATTTCTAGCCCACCATCTTTGTTTTTTAACCGAGGTGAGGATTGCAGTCTGCTGCCACCTACTGGCATCACAGTAGACTGCAGCAGCTTTCCATACCTCGGGAGCCCACTATCAGCAAGGGCAGACATGAATGACGAGGTCAAACACCACCTCCAGTGCGCCAGCGCAGCCTTCGGCCGCCTGAGGAAGAGAGTGTTCGAAGACCAGGCCCTCAAATCTGGCACCAAGCTCACGGTCTACAGGGCTATAGTGATACCCGCCCTCCTGTATGGCTCAGAGACATGGACCATGTACAGTAGACACCTCAAGTCGCTGAAGAAATACCACCAACGATGTCTCCGCAAGATCCTGCAAATCCCCTGGGAGGACAGACGCACCAACAGGCCAACATCGAAGCACTGACCACATTCAACTAGCTCCGCTGGGCAGACCACATTGTTCGCATGGCAGACACGAGACTCCCAAATCAAGCGCTCTACTCAGAACTCCTACCTGGCGAGAGAACCCCAGGTGGGCAGAGGAAACATTACAAGGACACCCTCAAAGCCTCCCTGATAAAATGCAACATCCCCACCGACACCTGGGAGTCCCTGGCCAAAGACCAGTCCTAAGAGACTAATTCCCGTATTGGACTGTTCAGTCACCTGAGAACTCACTTTTAGAGTAGAAGCAAGTCTTCCTCGGTTTCCAGGGATTGCCTATGATGATGAGGAGCCTGCAGCAGCTCTATCTAGATTCATCATCATCACCACTGGCAGTCCCTGGGAATCGAGGAAGACTTGCTTCCACTCTAAAAGCGAGTTCTCAGGTGACTGAGCAGTGCAATACGGGAATTACAGTCTCTGTCACAGGTGGGACAGACAGTGGTCGGAGGAAAGGGTGGGTGGGACTGGTTTGCCGCACGCTCCTTCCGCTTGGTTTCTGCACGCTCTCGGCGACGAGACTCGAGGTGCTCAGCGCCCTCCCGGATGCACTTCCCCCACTGAGGGCGGACTGGTCTTTGGCCAGGGACTCCCAGGTGTCGGTGAGGATGTTGCACTTTATCAGGGAGGCTTTGAGGGTGCCCTCGTAACATTTCCTCTGCCCACCTCGGGCTCGCTTGCCGTGTAGGAGTTCACGGAGTGACCACTTGGACAAGGCCGCAGAGGTACAGTGCCATTTATAAATATATTTTCAGCATCACACAAAAGCATACAGGATCCTGGGCTTCATAAATAGAGGCGTAGAGTACAAAAGCAAGGAAGTTATGATGAACCTGTATAAAACACTGATTCGGCCTCAACTGAAGTATTGTGTCCATTGCTGCAATGCTGGGCACCGCACTTTAGGAAGGATGTGAAGGCCTCAGAGAGGGTGCAGAGGAGATTTACGAGAATGGTTCCAGGGATGAGGATAAACTGGAGAAGCTGGTGTTGTTCTCCTCGGAGCAGAGAAGGTTGAGAGGAGATTTGTTCGAGGTGTTCAAAATCAGGAGGGGTCTGGACAGAGTAGACCGAGAGAAACTGTTGCCATTGGTGTAAGGGTCAAGAACCAGAGGACACAGATTTAAGGCGACTGGCAGAAGAACCAAAGGCGACCAAGAGGAATAAAAAAAACTCTTAATAAAACACAGAGTGGTTAGGCTATGGGGAAAGGGCAAGGAGAGTGGGACTAGCTGAGGGGCTCTTGCAGAGAGCCGGCACAGGCTCGACGGGCCGAATGGCCTCCTGTGCTGTAACCGTTCTGTGATTCTATTCAATGATCGCTCCAAGGGGGTAGGGACGTGGTTAAAACAATACGGGGGAGGAGCAACAAAAGCGGATGTTGGAACCGGGAATAAAAAAAACAGAAAATGCTGGAACTACTCAGCAGGTCGGGCAGCATTTGTGGAGAAACAGAGTTAACGTTTCGGGTCGATGACCCTTCGTTAGAACTGGAGTGTGTTGGGAAATTAAAAGGGGCGGGGAAAGGGGGAGGAGAGGAAAGAACAAATGGGAAGGTCTACGGTCGGGTGGGAGACGGGAGAGACGAGAGACAAAAGGGATGATGGACCAAATTTGAAATGATAATGGCAGAAGTTAGAAAAAGGTTGGAACCTTTTGGGAGCGGGCGGGGAAGTGGAGCAGAGTCCATGATCAGATATCAGTCATGATCTTATTGAATGGTGGAGCAGGCTCGAGGGGTCGTATGGCCAACTCCTGCTTATGTTCTTTTTAAAATTTTTCATAATTTTAAAAAGAACACAAGAGTGGATAGAGAGAGAATGTTTCCACTTATGGGGAAGAGCATAACTAGAGGCCATCAATATAAGATAGTCAGCAAGAAATCCAATGGGGAATTCAGGAGAAACTCCTTTACCCAGAGAGCGGCGAGAATGTGGAACTCGCTGCCACAGGGAAGGGTTGAGGCGAATAGTATCGATGCATTTAAGGGGAGGCTGGACAAGCGCATGGGGGAGAAGGGAATAGAGGGTTATGCTGATAGTTAGATGAGGAACAATTTATAAAGCGCATTTAACATAGTAAAATGTCCCAGGGCGCTTCACAGAAGACAAAAGTTAGACACTGAACCACAAGAGATTAGCATAGATGACCAAAAGGTTGGTCAGAAAAGGAGCATTTTAAAAAGGAGGAGAGAGAGGTAGAGAGGTTTAGGGAGGGAGTTCCAGAGCTTGGGGCCCAGGCAACAGAAGGCACGGCCACCGATGGTGGAGCGATTATAATCAGGGATGGTCAGGAGGGCAGAATTAGAGGAGCACAGACATCTCGGGGGGGGTTGTGGGGCTGGAGGAGATTACAGAGATAGGGAGGGGGCGAGGGCCATGGAGGGATTTGTAAACAAGGATGAGAATTTTGAAATCGAGGTGTTGCTTAACCGGGAGCCAATGTAGGTCAGCGAGCACAGCAGGTGATGGGTGAGCGGGACTCGGTGCGAGTTAGGACACGGGGCAGCGAGCACAGGGGGTGATGGGTGAGCGGGACTTGGTGCGAGTTAGGACACGGGGCAGCAGAGTTTTGGATCACCTCCAGTTTACGTCGGGAGGATGTGGGAGGCCGGCCAGGAGTGCGTTGGAATAGTCAAGTCTGAAGGTAACAAAGGCACGAATGAATGAGGGCTTCAGCAGTGGATGAGGGGCGGAGACGGGCGATGTTACGGAGATCGGTGGTCTTAAGTTACGCTGTGGATGTGTGGTCAAAAGTTCATTTCAGGGTCAAATAGGACACCAAAGTTGTGAACAGTCTGGTTCAGACTCAGACAGGAGTTGGGGCGAGGGATGGAGTTGGTGTTGGGGATCGCAGTTTGTGGCGGGGACCGAAAACAATGGCTTTGGTCTTCCCAACGTTCAATTGGAGAAAATTTCTGCTCATCCATCCAGAACTGGATGTGGGACAAGCAGTCTGACAATTAACTGATAGACGGGAGGAGGCTCGAGTGGAGCATATAAACGCTGGCATGGACTGGCTGGGCCGAATGGCCTATGCAGCACCAAGTGTGGCTCAGTACATTGCACTCTTGCTTAAGATCGGATTGGCTGCGGTTGTTTTCCTTGGAACAAAGGAGGCGGAGGGGAGTCCTGATTGAGGTGTATAAAATGATGAGGGGCCTGGATTGAGTGGATAGGACGGACCGGTTTCCCTTGGCAGAGGTGTCAACAACCAGGGGGCATAGATTTAAAGTAATTGGGGGGAGGTTTAGAGGGGATTTGAGGGGAAATGTCTTCACCCAGAGGGTGGTGGGGGTCTGGGGCGGAACTCACGGCTTGAAAGGGTGGTAGAGGCAGAAACCCTCACCACATTTAAAAAGTACTTGGATGTGCGCCTGAAGTGCCGTAACCTGCAGGGCTACGGACCCAGAGCGGGAAAGTGGGATTAGGCCGGGTGGCTCTTTGTCGGCCGGCGCGGACACGATGGGTCGGAATGGCCGCGCTGGAAATTCCTATTGACTATGAAGGTCGTGGGGTCAAGTCCCGCTTCCGGGGCTCATAATCCAACGGACAGCCCCCTCATTCCGGGGGATCAATTTGGTGAACGAGTGGGACAGCAGGGGGCACAACGGGGCAAAGGGCCCTCCCTCCTGTCGCTTTATGAGCCCCGCCAAGGGGGGGGGGGGGGGGGTGGCCTCACGGAGCCAAAAATGAACAGACGCAGGGACACAAGGCAGATGCTGACGATGTTTCGGAAGCCGTTTTATTGTTGCACATGACCCCAAATCAGCACATCGGTAAAGTAAAACCGGACACACGTGGAAACTCTGGGACAAGCGCCACGCGTGCAAAAATACAAAAAAATCTCGACGGTGGGGGCGGGAGGGGGGAGATGGAGAACAAAAACAAACAAGAGGTTCCACAAAAAATAATTAAAAATAAAACAATCTCTGGTAAGTTCGAAAGCTCCCAGTCTTCATTCGGGATACCACTTTTTTTTTTAATACAATATAAATCTAAAGGGTCACACGATATAATCGGGGCACTTAAGAGTTTTCTCTGCCCCTTCCCCACATGTCCAAGAACTTTTCATGTGCAATTAGCAAAAAGATTCCTGCAAAACAAAAAGATTAAGAATTAATTAGAATCGTTAGCATGCAAACCAGCCATGAGCTCCATCGAAAGCATTGACTGCATCACTTACATTTGGAAAGCACCTCCAACCCAATAAAACCTCCCCCCAAGGCTCTTCATAGTAGCACCATCCAACAAATGTGGACCGCCGAGCCAACAGAAGAGATATTGGGACACGCGACCAACAGCTTGGACACAGAGGTAGGTTTTAAAAAGGTAGAGAGGGAGGTATTGTATATGCAGACTAGTTATACTCTCTGTGTAGTCACTGTACAATTGCATGAGATGGAGACTGGTTACCTGATGTAAACCTGATTGATAGTACACTTATACACTCTGCTGGCACCACTAGAGGGTGCAACTGGTGGAGACCAGGGTTTCCTGCCCCTGTGGCAAAGGCTGTCCACCAGAGGGCACTGCAGTGGGAGACCAGAGGGCCACCTGCATAGGTGTGCAGGGCCCAGTATAAAAGGCTGCCCACTATGCTTGTGCCTCACTCTGGAGTTATGAATAAAAGGACCGAGGTCACTGCAGTTTGAGTACAACACATTGTATTGTACTGATGACTCCACGAGGCAAACATAACAGGAGGTGGACAGGTTTAGGGAGGGAGTTCCTGAGCTTGGGGCCCAGGCAGCTGAAGGTACAGCCACCGATGGTGGAACGATGGAAATCGGGGGATACGCAAGAGGCCAGAATTGGAAGAGCGCAGAGATCTCAGGGGGTTGTGGGGCTGGAGGAGATTACAGAGATAGGGAGGGGGCGAGGGCCATGGAGGGATTTGAAAACAAGGATGAGAATTTTGAAATTGAGGCGTTGCTTAACTGGCAGTCAATGTAGGTCAGCGAGCACAGGGGGTGATGGGCGAGCGGGACTCGGTGCGAGTTAGGACACGGGGGCAGCCGATTTTTGGATCACCCCTAGTTTACGCAGGGCGGAATGTGGGAAGCCAGCCAGGAGTGCATTGGAATAGTCAAGTCTGGAGATAACGAAGACATGGATGAGGGCTTCAGCAGCAGATGGGCCGGGGCAGGGGCGGAGACAGGCGATGTCACTGAGGTGGAAATAAGCAGACTTGGTGATGGGAGAGGATGTGCAGTGGGAAGCTCGGCTCGGGATCAAGTAGGGCATCAAGGAATTAAATGGTCTGCCTCGGGCTCAAACAATGCTCAGGCCAGAGAGGGGGATTGGAATCAGTGGTCTGGGAAGCAATTTTGGGGCAGGGACCAAAGACAATGGGCTAGAAATTCCATTGCAACTCGTTTGGGGAGATAACCGTGAAGAGTACCAGCAACTTCAGTTTTAGCACCCCAAGAGATGAGGGAGTGAAATATAAATACCACCAACGATGTCTTCGCACGATCCTGCAAATCCCCTGGGAGGACAGACGCACCAACATTAGCGTCCTCGACCAGGCCAACATCACCAGCATCGAAGCACTAACCACACTCAACCAGCTCTGTTGGGCGGGCCACATTGTCCGCATGCCAGACATGAGACTCCCAAAGCAAGCGCTCTACTCGGAACTCCGACACGGCAAACAAGCCAAAGGAGGGCAGAGGAAACGTTACAAGGACCACCCTCAAAGCCTCCCTGGATAAAATGCAACATCCCCACCGGCACCTGGGAGTCCCTGGGCCAAAGACCAGTCCGCCCTAAGTGGAGGAAGTGCATCCGGGAGGGCGCTGAGCACCTCGAGTCTCGTCGCCAAGCATGCAGAAAGCAAGCGCAGGCAGCAGAAACATAAGATAATGAGGGGGCTCGACAAGGTGGATGCAGAGAGGATATTTCCCACTCATAGGGGAAACTAAAACTGGGGGACATAGTCTCAGAATAAAGGGCTGCCCATTTAAAACTGAGATGAGGAGGAATTTCTTCTCAGAGGGTTATAAATCTTTGGAAGTCTCCACCCCAGAGAGCTGTGGAGGCTGGGTCATTCAATAGATTTAAGGTGGAGATAGACAGATTTAAGAGCGATAAGGGAATAAGGGGTTATGGGGAGCGGGCGGGGAAGTGGAGCTGAGTCCATGATCAGATCAACCATGAGCGCATTGAATGGCGGAGCAGGCTCGAGGGGCCAAATGGTCGACTCCTGATCCTATTTCTTATGTTCTTGTGTAAACCAGACTCCCCACCCACCCTTTTCTCCAACCACTGTCTGCCCCACCTGTGACAGACTAATTCCTGTATTGGACCGTTCGGCCACCCGAGAACTCACTGTTAGAATCATAAACAAAGAAATTTAGAGCCATTTCGGCCTAGCGTGTCTGTGTGGGCAGACAAAGCTGCATGGCCCTCACTCAGGAGCCCTGAAGGTTACATATAAACCCATGAACAATGACGGAAAGGCAAACAGCACCCAGCCCAACCAGTCCGCCTCACACAACTGCAACACCCCTTACACCGAAACATTCCACACTCCACCCCAACCGGAGCCACGTGATCTCCTAGGAGAGGCAAAAGAGTGGAAGCAAGTCTTCCTCGATTCCGAGGGACTGCCTATGACGGAGAACACAGATACCCAAGTGCCACCCCCCCCCAACTCCAGTGTCCTGGTCAAACCCAACCCCCTCACCATACTTACCATTTTTTTTTTTTTTAAACACAGTGCTTTTTGTTCAGATGATGCTTTCTTCATTTTGGGGTTGAGCAGCGACGACCACGATAGGCTGCTCGGCGTTGGGATCTACCATTTTCTGCAGAGGGAGGGAAGGGGGGAGGCACAAAAAAAAATTTTTTTAACTCACCTCTCAATATCCTAACACCAGCCTCCTTCCACGCTGGAAATTTCTATGATTTATAAAATAAAAATGAAGTTGAACTCCGCGCTAACGGCAAGATTTGGACTGGGGGAGGGGAAGGGGGTTGGGGGTCGCAGACACTTACGTCGACCTGGGGAGCGTCAGTCGACTCGGACGTGTCGACAAGTTGCGTTGCGAGGGCGGTTGCCGTGGGGATGGCCTCTTCCGCAGCTGGTGGTGGTGGTGGTGGTGGTAGCTCATGGGTCACCTGCGTCTCCGGCAGGGTGAGGGCAGGACTCGCAGGGGCAGGTTCCGAAGCTCCTTCAGCGGGGGTCCCCGAGGCTGGGCTGTCATCGGTGGTTTTGGCCTTCTGCAGAGGAAAGGGGAGAAAGAGTGGGGGGGGAAAAGGAGAGAGAGAGAGAGAGAGAGAGAGAGAGAGAGAGAGAGAGAGAAAGAAAAATAATTCAAAGGTGAAGCTACGAGGTTGCCACCAGACACCGTTCCAGAACATAAATAGGTGCAGGAGTAGGCCATTCGGCCCTTCGAGCCTGCACCACCATTCAATATGATCATGGCTGATCATTCAACTTCAGTACCCCATTCCTGCTTTCTCCCCATACCCCTTTAGCCGTAAGGGCCACATCTAACTCTCGAATATATCGAACGAACTGGCCCCAACAACTTTCTGTGGTAGAGAATTCCACAGGTTCACCACTCTGGGTGAAGAAGTTTCTCCTCATCTCGGTCCTAAATGGCTTACCCCTTATCCTTAGACGGTGACCCCTGGTTCTGGACTTCCCCAACATCGGGAACATTCTTTCTGCATCTAACCTGTCCAATCCCGTCAGAATGTCATATGCTTCTATGAGATCCCCTCTCATTCTTCTAAATTCCAGTGAATATAAGCCTAGTCGATCCAGGCTTTCTTCATATGTCAGTCCTGCCATCCCGGGAACCAGTCTGGTGAACCTTTGCTGCACTCCCTCAATAGTAAGAATGTCCTTCCTCAGATTAGGAGACCAAAACTGAACATAATACTCAAGGTGATGTCTCACCAAGGCCCTGTACAACTGCAGTAAGACCTCCCTCTTCTTATACTCAAATCCCCTAGCTATGAAGGCCAACATGCCATTTGCTTTCTTCACCGCCTGCTGTACCTGCATGCCTACTTTCAATGACCAATGTTACATGACACCCAGGTCTTGTTTCACCTCCCCTTTGAATGGGAGGAGGCATGGCTGCATTCATATAGAACCGGTCATATCTTCGGGACACCCTAAAGTGCCACACAGCCAATGAACTGCTTGGTGAGGTGCAGTCAGGCACAGTAGTTTTATAGGTTAATAACACCCGTCTCCGCCCCTGCCTCAGCTCATCTGCTGCTGAAACCCTCATCCGTGCCTCTGTTACCTCTAGGCTGGACTATTCCAACACACTCCTGGCCGGCCTCCCAGATTCTACTCGACGTAAACGAGAGATGATCCAAAATTCGGCTGCCCCAGTGTCCTAACTCGCACTGAGTCCCGCTCATCCATCACCCCCTGTGCTTGCTGTCCCGTGTCCTAACTCTCACCAAGTCCCGCTCACCCATCACCCCCTGTGCTCGCTGCCCCGTGTCCTAACTCGCACCGAGTCCCGTTCACCCATCACCCCTTGTGTTCGCTACCCCGCTCACCCATCGCCCCCTGCGCTCGCTGTCCCGTGTCCTAACTCGCACCGAGTCCCGTTCACCCATCGCCTCCTGTGCTCGCTGACCTACATTGGCTTCCGGTTAAGCAATGCTTAGTGTAACCATGCCTCTATTTATAAAGCTCTAGGATCCCTTTCTTTCGTGAAAATGGAAAAGTGGGGCTGAGCAAAAGGCTCAGACTTGTAAGAAATTATGGAAGGCAAGAAATCACCTTGTACGGGTTCCCCAGCTCAGCAGTTTTGCCCAAGTTGATGACATCAAAGGATTCCAATCACATCGGATAAGGAATTGTAAAGATCTGAGTGACAAGAGCATCACCCCCAAAAACAGGCCTCGATAAGGAAATCAAGCAAGGAAACTGCCCAAGAGAAGGGGTGATCTCATACGGTGGGGAGGAGGATTTCATCGGAGAGTTGAGACAAAGAAGTCGACCTGCCAATGGGCACTTTGGTTTGGGAAGAGCCCTTACAGGTTAGATAGTCGTGTCTATCTTCTACCCCAGGTCCACCCCTAAAAAAAAGGATATATATCTAAAAGGGCAGACGGTGCAGAGAAGAGCTGTTTGTGAACGCCTGTCGTGTTCCCGATCGGGACTAGTACCAGCTACTTGTTATGGTCGTCTGTCTCTCCTGATTATAATCAAATACAGCGCATATCGAACTAACTTAATAAAATGGCCGGTGACTCACCAAATCCTTTTGGGCAATGAGAGAATGAGACCTGGGGTCCAAATCTTAGCCTTCTCCCTGGGGAGCAGAAATGTGGAACGCGAACATCTCCACACAAAACGCTGTTGATGCTGGCGAGGTGGGGGGGGGGGGGGGGGGGAAAAGTGATCAACTTCAAAATAGAGGGGGACACGGACACACCGAGCGGGAGGGGGAGGGGGAGGGAGATGATCGCTTACCTCGGTGTCGGCCTGCTCCGGGGCGACAGGCACCTGACCCGGCTCGCTGGTCCGGCGGCGAAAGAACGGGCGGCGGAAGCGACGGCGATCCCGCTCCGGCAGCGGCTGTTCCCGCGGCTCGGCCTTCGGGTCCTTGTTCTCGTCGGCCCCGCCCGCCGGCTCCTGCGCTTGCGGCCGGGGGCGGAAGGGCCGCCTGCAGGGTGGGGAAGGAATGGCGCCAGAGATTAACCACAGGGCACGGAAACAGCCTCCGACTCCAACAGTGCCTTGTCGTAACTGCTTCTCCCACCCGTGTCCCGTTCACCCATCACCCCCTGTGCTCGCTGTCCCGTGTCCTAACACGCACCGAGTCCCGTTCACCCATCACCCCCTGTGCTCGCTGCCCCGTATCCTAACTCGCACCGAGTCCCGCTCACCCATCACCCTCTGTGCTCGCTGTCCCGTGTCCTAACTCGCACCGAGTCCCGCTCACCCATCACCACCTGTGCTCGCTGACCCGTGTCCTAACTCGCACCGAGTCCCACTCACCCATCACCCCCTGTGCTCACTGTCCCATGTCCTAACGCGCACCGAGTCCCGCTCACCCATCACCCCCTGTGCTCGCTGACCTACATTGGCTCCTGGTTAACCATCACCTTGATTTCACAATTCTCATCCTGGTTTTCAAATCCCTCCACGTCAGAAGAACATTACAAGAAATAGGAGCAGGAGTCGGCCATTCGGCCCCTCGAGCCTGCTCCGCCATTCAATAAGATCATGGCTGATCTGATCGTGGACTCAGCTCCACTTCGCTGCCTGTTCCCCATAACCCTCGACTCCCTTATCGCTCAAAAATCTGTCTATTTCCACCTTAAATATATTCAATGGCCCAGCCTCCACAGCTCTCTGGGGCAGATTTACAACCCTGAGAAGAAATTCCTCCTCATCTCAGTTTTAAATGGGCGGCCCCTTATTCTGAAACTATGCCCCCCCCTAGTTCTAGATTCCCCCACGAGGGGGAAACATCCTCTCTGCATCTACCCTGTCGAGCCCCCTCAGAATCTTATACGTTTCGATAAGATCACCTCTCATTCTTCTGAACTGCAATGAGTAGAGGCCCAACCGACTCAACCTTTCCTCATAAGTCAACCCCCTCATCCCCAGAATCAACCTTGTGAACCTTCTCTGAACTGCCTCCAAAGTATATCCTTCCTTAAATACGGAGACCAAAACTGTACGCAGTACTCCAGGTGGGGCATCAATACCCTGTATAATTGTAGCAAGACTTCCCCGCTTTTATACTTTGGTCACCTGTCCCAATATTTCATGTGGCTCAGACAAATGGTGTCTGATTAATGCTTCTGTGAAGTGGCTTGGAACATTATATCATCGTAGGCGGTCCCCCGAACGAGGATGACTTGCTTTCACAGGTGTTTCAATGAAGGACCCGATGTTCCAGGTCCTGAACTCCAATTGAGGGGGTGGAAGATGCCTGTGGGTGGATTTTTTTAACGTGGGGTGACCGTTGCACACCAGCCACCACACGGGGCTTGACAGAGCGAGGTCTTGGTCCAGTGGCAAGGGTTAACCAGGACGACTGGAGACCAGCTCTGCTGCACGGGCCCAGTGCGCACACATATCGCCCGTGCTGCCCCTGGGCCCTCGCCTCTTCTGGGCCCGTACCCTCATTCGCCGGACCTCTGCCCACGATGTTCCAGAGCCTGGCCCTCCAGCTCGATTTATAGCCCCAACCTGCGGTGGTGTCCTCACACAGGTCGGGGCGGCCCAGCATGTTATATAAACGGCGCAGTAAAGTATCCAAATATGCTTCACAGGAAACTGCGACAGAATCACATACGGAGATATTCGGACAGATGAGCAAAAGCTTGGTCAAAGAATCATGTTGGGGTAATGAGAGTGTGTGTCAAGTAAAACCAGCGAGAGTGAGGGAGAGAACATAACGTAACAGGAACCGGGAGTAGGCCCCATGGCCCCTCGAGCCTGCTCCGCCATTCAATAAGATCACGGCTGATCATCGACCTCAACTCCACTTTCCCGCCCGATCCCTGTATCCCCTCGATTCCCCAAAAATCTAATCCATCTCAGCCTTGAATATATTCCCTCGGCATCCCCAGCCCCCTGGGGCAGAGGGGAGAGATTTTGCAGTTATTTGGGCAGAATTAAAGGGAATGGATACACCCTGGATAAAGGAGACAGCTGGCAGCTAAAGGCAACACCGGTGAGGGAAGAGGGGAGGCACGTCACTGGTCCAGCACATTTACCTGCGGAACTGGGGTCGGAAGCGACCGGCTGGACCTCCGCGCTGGCTGGGCTGCTGAGGCTGGCCCGGCCCGGATTCCGGAGCTGGCTCCTTGTTCTCCGTCGTCTCATCGGCCTGGAAAAAGGGAAGCGGGGCCTGTAACTCCGTGCAGCCTCAGGTCAAAGGTTACTCAGGCCGCAGCCAACTCGGCATCGTAGCCCTGAACTCTGACCCCCCCCCCCCCCACTCACTAACACACAAATTACCATGGCCGCATCTCCCACCAACAACAACCTGGGGGTCACCATTGACGAGAAACTTAACTGGACCGGCCGCATAAATACTGTGACAACAAGAGCAGGTCAGAGGCTGGGGTAGAGTGTAGAATGTTTCAGTATAAGGGGTGTCGCAGTTGTGTGGGGCGGACTGGTTGTTCTTTACCTTTCCGCCATTGTTCATAGGTTTATATGTAATCTTTAGGGCTGCTGACCGAGGGCCGTGCGGCTCTTTGTCGGCCGGCACGGACACGATGAGCCAAAATGGCCTCCTTCTGCGCTGTAAACTTTTTATTATTCTGGGCAAATGTCCCACCTCCCGACTCCCCAAAGCCTTTCCAACGTCTACAAGGCACAAGTCAGGAGTGTGATGGAACACTCTCCACTTGCCTGGATGAGTGCAGCTCTAACAACACTCGAGAAGCTCGACACCATCCAGGACAAAGCAGCCCGCTTGATGGGCACGCTACCCACCACCTTCAACACTCACTCCCTCCACCACCGGCGCCCCCTGGCTGCAGTGTGCACCATCGACAAGATGCACTGCAGCAACTCGCCAAGGCTTCTTCGGCAGCACCTCCCAAACCCGCGACCTCTACCCTCTAGAAGGACAAGGGCAGCAGGCGCATGGGAACACCACCACCTCCACGTTCCCCTCCCAGTCACACACCGTCCCGACTTGGGAAATATAGCGGCCGTTCCTTCATCGTCGCTGGGTCACAATCCCGGAACTCCCTCCCTAACAGCACTGTGGGAGCACCTTCACCACACGGAACTGCAGCGGTTCAAGAAGGCGGCTCACCACCACCTTCTCACGGGGCAGTTAGGGACGGGCAATAAATGCCGGCCTTGCCAGCGGCGCCCACATCCCAGAAATGAATTTTTAAAAAACGCTGTGCGCCAGTCCAAATTCCACCGGAACACCGGGGGGGGGGGGGGGGGAAGGGAGAAAGGGCCTCCCCTATTTTCCCTTCCAACACCACACCCCTGTAGCAGTCCACTGCAAGCAAGAAGCAAGTCATTACACGTGAGCATTTGTCAACCGTGGCTCAGTGGGCAGCAACCTCGCCTCGGAGTCAGAAGGTTGTGGGTTCGAGTCCCACTCCAGGGACTTGAGCACATAAATCCAGGCCGACACTCCCAGTGCAGTGCCGAGGGAGCGCCGCACTGTCGGAGGGGCGGTGCTGAGGGAGCGCCACACTGTCGGAGGCGGTGCGGAGTGTGGGAGCTTGCTCTGCGCAAGTTGGCTGCCGCGTTTCCCATATTACAACAGTGACTGTGCTCCAAAAGAACTTCATTGGCTGCAAAGGTGGTCGTGAAAGGCGCTATATAAATGCAAGTTTTTAAAGGCAGCTATTCAACCATGTTTGGGACAGATCTCCTTAACAGATATTCAGATGCAACAGCAGGAGATAGCAGACAGCAATCAGTGGCTGGAACATCAGTGTGGATTAAATACCATGCACATCAGCTCCCCACCTCCAATGGGTTCTGAGGCCAATTGTAGGACCCCAACTCAAGAGCGACCACGAACCTTATGACCCCTTCCTCCTCCACATGCATCACTTAAAAAGGCAGCGAGAGAAGTTTCTCTCTCCCCAATCACAGGCGGACCGGAGACAGGGAAAGCGGGCAATAAGTCAGGCTTCTAGAGCGGGCAGTAGGCCCGACCTCTACCTCCAAAAAGGATTTGCCAACATTTAACGATCCAAGCGGCAAAAAAAAAAAAAAGGCCCCGATGACTCACGCTGACCCACTGCCCCTCTCCGTCCGGCTGAGAGGTCGGAGGTCGCGGTTGTCGCCGAAAGCGCCGCCGGTAGAGGTAGGGAGCCGGGGGTCGCCGCCGCTGATCGGAGGCCGGCTGCTGGGCGTCGGCAGTCTCCGACGCGTCCACCGGCCCCGCGCCGGAACCTTCCGCCGGCTCTCCCGTCACCGGCTGGTCATCCTGCGGAGAGAAGGTCAGAATGGTCGGCAGAGAGAACGTCCCATTACACCCGTCGGCAAGGGGTCTACACCCCCGCTTCTCCCATCGGTACTGAGCACGCCGGGAATGGAGCGATACTGTTATAACCAAACACTCCCAGGGCAGGTACAGCACTGGGTTAGATACAGAGTAAAGCTCCCTCTACACTGTCCCATCAAACACTCCCAGGGCAGGTACAGCACGGGGTTAGATACAGAGTAAAGCTCCCTCTACACTGTCCCATCAAACACTCCCAGGGCAGGTACAGCACGGGGTTAGATACAGAGTAAAGCTCCCTCTACACTGTCCCATCAAACACTCCCAGGGCAAGTACGACAGATATAAACAGCAATTCAATACGATCGTGGCTGATCTGCGACCCAACATATACCCGCCTTTGGTTCCGTATCCCTCAATACCTTTTGGTTAACAGAAATCTATCAATCTCCGATTTAACAGTAACAATTGACCCCCAGCATCGATTGCCGTTTGCGGAAGAGTTCCAAACCTCTCCCACCCTGTGTGTGTAGAAGCGTTTCCTAATTTCACTCCTGAAAGGTCTGGCTCTAATCTTTAGACTTTGCCCCTGGTCCCAGACTCCCCAACCAGCGGGAACAGGATCTCTCTATCTACCCTCTGCTCTCTGTAATATCCTGAAAACCTCAATCAGATCACTCCTTAACCTTCTAAATTCCAGGGAATACAACCAGAGTTTGTGCAATCGCTCCTCGTAACTTAACCCTTTGCGTGCGGGTATCACTCTGGTAAACCCACGCTACACTCCTTCCAAGGTTAATATATCCTCCCCAAGGTGTGGTGCCCAGAACTGCTCTCAGTGCTCCAGGTGTGATCTAACCAGGGCTTTGTACAGCTGCAGCATAACTTTGAACCTCTGGTTGATGTCACATCCCTGGACAAGGGCAGAGAGCCAGTGTGCATTTGCCCCAACCCCATTCCCCTCCCAACTATTTTGAGTAGAACTTTAAAATCAAGTGTCCCCTAATTAAAAAGGGCATTAGAACCAACAAATTAGCACAAAACTTTTGGAACTTTAAACGGTCAAATTAAAATTTGGTTGCCGGGGGCGATGGTGCACTCTAGGTCCCTCCGGCGCCCACCTCTCGCGGAAGGCCGCGAGCGTACCGGTGGACACCGCGCGCTCCATCGCTAGGGGCACCCTGGCACAAATGTAGCCGCGGAAGAGAGGTGGGCAGTCGGGCTGAACGACCCCCTCGACTGGTTAATGGCCACCTTGGCCAGGCCCAGGAGCAGTCCCACGAGGAGGCCCTCCGACCTGCTCGCTCCCCCACCGGGTACCCAAAGATCAGGAGCATGGGACTGAAGTGCAGCCAAAAGTGGAGGAGCAGCCCCTTTACAGTCCCCTCCCATATCCGGATCAACGATAGCACCTGGGAGTTGAACTCGTGGCCTTTGACTTATCGTGCCCATGCCTCTGACCTTTGGCTTGCTCGTCAGGCCCGATAACCACACTTGCCCTGCATCTGTGTAGCTCAGTTTAGTTTTCTTTAATAAATGGGACAAACTCAAGTCTTGTGGACATCTTGGCACCCTTGGCAAGGTGGGTGCCCGTCTCAGTCAGCGATCGTGGGCACTAATGCGTCCCATTGGGCGTGACTCTCACAAGCAACATCATCGGTAGTCCCTCGGAATCGAGGAAGACTTGCTTCCACTCTGAGTCCTTAAGTGGCTGAACAGTCCAATACGAGAACCACAGTCCCCTTCACAGGTGGGACAGACAGTGGTTGGAGGAAAGGGAGGGTGGGACTGGTTTGCCGCACGCTCCTTCCGCTTGCTTTCTGCACGCTCTCGGCGACGAGACTCGAGGTGCTCAGCGCCCTCCCGGATGCACTTCCTCCACTTAGGGCGGACTGGTCTTTGGCCAGGGACTCCCAGGTGTCGGTGGGGATGTTGCACTTTATCAGGGAGGCTTGGAGGGTGGTCCTTGTAACGTTTCCTCTGCCCACCTTTGGCTCGCTTGCCGTGAAGGAGCTCCGAGTCGAGCTCCTGCTGACATGCGGACAATGTGGCCCCGCCCAGCGGAGCTGGTCGAGTGTGGTCAGTGCTTTGATGCTGGGGATGTTGTTCTGGTCGAGGACGCTAACGTTGGTGCGTCTGTCCTCCCAGGGGATTTGAAGGATCTTGGAGACAACGTTGGTGGTATTTCTCCCGCGACTCGAGGTGCCTACTGTATATGGTCCATGTCTCTGAGCCACACAGGAGGGCGGGTACATGCCCCTTGTGACACTACCTGCCCAGGGCAATCTCCCTGGTGAAACCCTCCCCTCCCTTGCGTGCTGGGCTATGATGGGCTGAATGTTATGTCTTCAGATGCTCTGATAATGACTCCACGAGGCAATGTGTTGTACTTGAACTGTAGTGACCTTAGTCCATTTAATGTAACTCGAGTGAGTATCACACCTGGTGGCCTGCCTTTTATACTCGGCCTGGCCCACCTGTACAGGTAACCTACAAGTTTCCCATTGTAGTGCCCTCTGGTGGCACATGTGTAACAGTACAAGCAGTAAACATGTCTGGATACATGACAGCTCCGTGCTGTAAAAAAAATTATTTTTTTTTTAATTCCTTCGAGACATGTGCATCGCAAGCAAGGGGAAAGAGCAGTGTGGGACTGTTTGGACAGCTCTTTCAAAGAGGCAGCACAAGTATGATGGGCCAAGTGGCCTCCTGCCAAGCTGTAGGATTCCTTGGCCGTGAGAAGGTGAAGCTCGGCCACCTTGAGCTACTGCGGTCCATGGGATGAAGCTAGTCCTACCAAGAGATTCCCCCCCCTCCCCTCCTGCTCCAAAACCTGTGCACACTTACATTTTCAACATGAATAGATTTTTGTTAGGCAAGGTAATCGAGGGACATTTGTTGGATTACAAGAGTAAGGAAGTCTTGCTACAATTGTACATCATCAGCAGTCCCTCAAAATCGAGGTAGACTTGCTTCCACTCCGTGAATTCTCAGGTGACTACCATCCAATACGGGAATTACAGTCTCGGTCACAAGTGGGACAGAGTCGCTGGAGGACCAATTGTACAGGGCCTTGGGAAGACCACACCTGGAGTACTGTGCACAGTTTTGCTCTCCTTATCCAAGGAAGGATATACTTGCCTTGGAGGGAGTACAACAAAGGTTCACTACATTGATCCCTGGGATGAGGGGGTTGTCCAATGAGGAGAGATTGTGCAGAATGGGCCTGTACTCACTGGAGTTTAGAAGAATGCGAGGTGATCTCATTGAAACATATAAAATTCTGAGGAGGATTGACAGGGTAGATGCAGGGAGGATGTTTCCCCCCAGGCTGGGGAGTCTAGAACCAGGGGTCACACAGTCTCAGGGTAAGGGGTCGGCCATTTAGGACTGAGATGAGGAGGAGTTTCTTCACTCAGAGGGTGGTGAATCTTTGGAATTCTCTGCCCCAGAGGGTTGTGGAGGCTCAGTCGTTGAGTATATTCAAGGCTGAGATCGATAGATTTTTGGGCTCTCGGGGAATCAAGGGATCGGGCGGGAAAGTGGAGGGGAGGTCAATGATCAGCCACGATCTTATTCAATGGCCAACTCCTAATTCTGATGTTCTTGTAACATGGATCAAAGGCAGGTAAATGAGGCTGCGCTACACAAGGACACAAGAAATAGGAGCAGGAGTCGGCCATTCGGCCCCTCGAGCCTGCTCCGCCATTCAATGAGATCACGGCTGATCTGATCATGGGACTCAGCTCCACTTCCCTGCCCGCTCCCCATAACCCTTAACCCCATTATCGTTCAAAAATCTGTCTATCTCCACCTTAAATATATTCAATGACCCAGCCTCCACAGCTCTCTGGGGCAGAGAATTCCACAGATTCACCACCCTCAGAAGAAATTCTTCCTCATCTCCGTTTTGAGTCAGATCAGCCGTGATCGGACCGAACAGGCTCGTGGGGGCCGAAAGGCCTACTCCTATATTCCCCACCCCATTACGCTCAATGCTTTGGAAGGTGTCCGGTCACTCATACTTGCCTGACCCACGGTGCCGCGGCGCCTGAAGTAGCCCCTGCGGAAACGCCGGCGGTTCGGAGCGTAGCGACTCCCTTTGACCGGAATGCCTCCTGGGCCACTCACGTTCGCAGCCTCCGCTCCCTGAGAGAGAGAGTGGGGCACAGAATGCGTTAGGATATAGCGCTGGGGTACATGACCTTCAACCACGCCCCCGCATCCCCCAATCCTTCTCTCTTCCAACCCTCCCCCACCCAATCCTTCTCCCTTCTCCCCCCCCCCCCCCACAATCCTTCTCCCTTCCAACCCAACCACCCCCCCACAATCCTCCTCCCTTCCAACCACCCCCCCAATCCTTCTCCCTTCCAACCCTCCCCCACCCAATCCTTCTCTCTTCCAACCCCCCCGCCCCCCAATCCTTCTCCCTTCTCCCTTCCAACCCCCCCCCCACCAATCCTTCTCCCTTTCAACCCTTCTCCCTTCCCCCCCCCCACAATCCTTCTCCCTTCCAACCCAACCCTTCTCCCTTCCCCCCCCCCCACAATCCTTCTCCCTTCCAACCCAACCCTTCTCCCTTCCAACCCAAACCCAACCCTTCTCCCTTCCAACCCAACCCTTCTCCCTTCCACCCAACCCTTCTCCCTTCCAACCCAACCCTTCTCCCTTCCAACCCAACCCTTCTCCCTTCCAACCCAACCCTTCTCCCTTCCAACCCAACCCTTCTCCCTTCCAACCCAACCCTTCTCCCTTCCAACCCAACCCTTCTCCCTTCCAACCCAACCCTTCTCCCTTCCAACCCAACCCTTCTCCCTTCCAACCCAACCCTTCTCCCTTCCAACCCAACCCTTCTCCCTTCCAACCAACCCTTCTCCCTTCCAACCCAACCCTTCTCCCTTCCAACCCAACCCTTCTCCCTTCCAACCCAACCCTTCTCCCTTCCAACCCAACCCTTCTCCCTTCCAACCCAACCCTTCTCCCTTCCAACCCAACCCTTCTCCCTTCCAACCCAACCCTTCTCCCTTCCAACCCAACCCTTCTCCCTTCCAACCAACCCGTCTCCTTCCAACCCAACCCTTCTCCCTTCCAACCCAACCCTTCTCCCTTCCAACCCAACCCTTCTCCCTTCCAACCCAACCCTTCTCCCTCCAAACCCACCCTTCTCCCTTCCAACCCAACCCTTCTCCCTTCCAACCCAACCCTTCCTCCAACCCAACCCTTCTCCCTTCCAACCCAACCCTTCCTCCCTTCCAACCCAACCCTTCTCCCTTCCAACCCAACCCTTCTCCCTTCCAACCCAACCCTTCTCCCTTCCAACCCAACCCTTCTCCCTTCCAACCCAACCCTTCTCCCTTCCAACCCAACCCTTCTCCCTTCCAACCCAACCCTTCTCCCTTCCAACCCAACCCTTCTCCCTTCCAACCCAACCCTTCTCCCTTCCAACCCAACCCTTCTCCCTTCCAACCCAACCCTTCTCCCTTCCAACCCAACCCTTCTCCCTTCCAACCCAACCCTTCTCCCTTCCAACCCAACCCTTCTCCCTTCCAACCCAACCCTTCTCCCTTCCAACCCAACCCTTCTCCCTTCCAACCCAACCCTTCTCCCTTCCAACCCAACCCTTCTCCCTTCCAACCCAACCCTTCTCCCTTCCAACCCAACCCTTCTCCCTTCCAACCCAACCCTTCTCCCCTTCCAACCCAACCCTTCTCCCTTCCAACCCAACCCTTCTCCTTCCAACCCAACCCTTCTCCCTTCCAACCCAACCCTTCTCCCTTCCAACCCAACCCTTCTCCCTTCCAACCCAACCCTTCTCCCTTCCAACCCAACCCTTCTCCCTTCCAACCCAACCCTTCTCCCTTCCAACCCAACCCTTCTCCCTTCCAACCCAACCCTTCTCCCTTCCAACCCAACCCTTCTCCCTTCCAACCCAACCCTTCTCCCTTCCAACCCAACCCTTCTCCCTTCCAACCCAACCCTTCTCCCTTCCAACCCAACCCTTCTCCCTTCCAACCCAACCCTTCCTCCCTTCCAACCCAACCCTTCTCCCTTCCAACCCAACCCTTCTCCCTTCCAACCCAACCCTTCTCCCTTCCAACCCAACCCTTCTCCCTTCCAACCCAACCCTTCTCCCTTCCAACCCAACCCTTCTCCCTTCCAACCCAACCCTTCTCCCTTCCAACCCAACCCTTCTCCCTTCCACCCAACCCTTCTCCCTTCCAACCCAACCCTTCTCCCTTCCAACCCAACCCTTCTCCCTTCCAACCCAACCCTTCTCCCTTCCAACCCAACCCTTCTCCCTTCCAACCCAACCCTTCTCCCTTCCAACCCCAACCCTTCTCCCTTCCAACCCAACCCTTCTCCCTTCCAACCCAACCCTTCTCCCTTCCAACCCAACCCTTCTCCCTTCCAACCCAACCCTTCTCCCTTCCAACCCAACCCTTCTCCCTTCCAACCCAACCCTTCTCCCTTCCAACCCAACCCTTCTCCCTTCCAACCCAACCCTTCTCCCTTCCAACCCAACCCTTCTCCCTTCCCAACCCAACCCTTCTCCCTTCCAACCCAACCCTTCTCCTTCCAACCCAACCCTTCTCCCTTCCAACCCAACCCTTCTCCCTTCCAACCCAACCCTTCTCCCTTCCCAACCCAACCCTTCTCCCTTCCAACCCAACCCTTCTCCCTTCCAACCCAACCCTTCTCCCTTCCAACCCAACCCTTCTCCCTTCCAACCCAACCTTCTCCCTTCCAACCCAACCCTTCTCCCTTCCAACCCAACCCTTCTCCCTTCCAACCCAACCCTTCTCCCTTCCAACCATCCCTTCTCCCTTCCCACCCAACCCTTCTCCCTTCCAACCCAACCCTTCTCCCTTCCAACCCAACCCTTCTCCCTTCCAACCCAACCCTTCTCCCTTCCAACCCAACCCTTCTCCCTTCCAACCCAACCCTTCTCCCTTCCAACCCAACCCTTCTCCCTTCCAACCCAACCCTTCTCCCTTCCAACCCAACCCTTCTCCCTTCCAACCCAACCCTTCTCCCTTCCAACCCAACCCTTCTCCCTTCCAACCCAACCCTTCTCCCTTCCAACCCAACCCTTCTCCCTTCCAACCCAACCCTTCTCCCTTCCAACCCAACCCTTCTCCCTTCCAACCCAACCCCCCCCCCCAATCCTTCTCCCTTCCAACCCCCACCCCCCCCACAATCCTTCTCCCTTCCAACCCCCCCCCACAATCCTTCTCCCTTCCAACCCCCCCCCCACAATCCTTCTCCCTTCCAACCCCCCCCACAATCCTTCACCCTTGCAACCCCCCCCCCACAATCCTTCTCCCTTTCAACCCTTCTCCCTTCCAACCCCCCCCCCCAATCCTACCCTTCTCCCTTCCAACCCCCCCCCCACAACCCTTCTCCCTTCCAACCCCCCCCCCCCCAATCCTACCCTTCTCACCCAACCCCCCCCAATCCTTCTCCCTTCCAACCCCCCCCCGCCACAATCCTTCTCCCTTCCAACCCCCCCCCCCACAATCCTTCTCCCTTCCAACCCCCCGCCCCCCCCCACAATCCTTCTCCCTTGCAACCCCCCCCCCCACAATCCTTCTCCCTTTCAATCCTTCTCCCTTGCAACCCCCCCCACAATCCTTCTCCCTTCCAACCCCCCCCCCCAATCCTACCCTTCTCCCTTCCAACCCAATCCCCCCCCAATCCTACCCTTCTCCCTTCCAACCCAACCCCCCCCCCCAATCCTACCCTTCTCCCTTCCAACCCAACCCCCCCCGAATCCTTCTCCCTTCCAACCCCCCCCCACAATCCTTCTCCCTTCCAACCCCCCCCCCCCCACAATCCTTCTCCCTTCCAACCCCCCCCACACAATCCTTCTCCCTTCCAACCCCCCCCCCACAATCCTTCTCCCTTCCAACCCCCCCCCCACAATCCTTCTCCCTTCCAACCCCCCCCCCACAATCCTTCTCCCTTCCAACCCCCCCCACAATCCTTCTCCCTTCCACCCGCCCCCCCCCTCCCAATCCTTCTCCCTTCCACCCCCACCCCCCCACCCCAATCCTTCTCCCTTCCAACCCCCCCCCCCCAATCCTACCCTTCTCCCTTCCACCCCCACCCCCCCACCCCAATCCTTCTCCCTTCCAACCACCCCCCCCCCCCCACCCCAATCCTCCCAGCAACATGATGGAAACAGCCTTCACATCTCAAGTGATTGTGGGAAGGATAACCAGATTATGTCCGGAAGGGACCGAGCATACAAACAAAAGAGTGCACTAACAAATAGGGTCCAGGAAAGAAAAATAGCACCAAGACAAATAGGGGTATAGTGCAAAATAATGTTAAGGTGTCTAATAATGTTCAGACAAATTAAAAAGCATTGTATCTGAATGCACGAATCATCTATAAAGGTAGACGAATTAACAGCGCAAATAGAAGTAAATGGATACGATATAGTTGCAATTACAGAGACATGGTTGCAGGGTGACCAGGGTTGGGAACTGAATATCCAAGGATATTCAATATATAGGAAGGACAGGCAAAAAGGCAAAGGGGGAGGTGTAGCGTTGTTAGTAAAGGATGACATCAGAGCAATAGTGAGAAAGGATATTGGCTCAGAAAATCAAGATATAGAATCAGTCTGGGTGGAGCCAAGGAGCAGAAAACATTGGTGGGAGTTGTCTATAGGCCTCCAAACAGTAGTGGTCGTGTAGGGGTTGGTATCAAACAGGAAATTAGAGATGCATGTAGCAAGGGTACTACATTAATCATAGGTGACTTTAATCGACATATAGACTGGCCAAACCAAATTAGTAACAATACTGTGGCAGATGAATTCCTGGAGTGTGTACGAGATGTTTTTTTTTCGGCCAGTATGTTGAGGAGCCAACTAGGGAACAGGCTATCCTAGATTGGGTATTGTGTAATGAGAAGGGGTTAATTGTCAGGGTCCTTTAGGGAAGAGTGACCATAACATGATCGAATTCTTTATTAATTGTGAAATTGAAGTAGTCCAATCCGAAACTAGGGTCCTAAATCTAAACAAAGGAAACCACAAAAGGTATGAGGAATGAATTGGCTATGATAGATTGGGAAAATTTATTAAAAGGCATGATGGTGGAGAGGCAATGGCTAACATTTAAGGAACGAATGCATGAATTGTAACAATTATACATTCCTTTCTGGCATAAAAACACAAGAAAAAGTGGCTCAATCATGGCGAACAAAAAGGAATTAAGGATAGCATTTGATTCAAAGAGTCGTCATACAAAGTTGTCAGAAATTAGCAAGCCTGAGGATTGGGAGCAGTTTACAATTCACCAAAAAAGGACCAAGAGATTGATTAAGAGGGGAAAAATAGCATGAGATGAGTGGGCAAACACATGGCAAATGCAGTACAACGTGGATAAATGTGAAGTTATCCATTTTGTCCTTATATTTTTCCTACCAAAGTATTATTTAAATGGGGATGGCTTGGGAAGTGTCGATGTACAGAGGGACCTGGGTGTCCTTGTACACCAGTCAGTGAAAGCAAACATGCAGGTGCAGCAAGCAGTTAGGAAGGCAAATGGTATGTTGGCCTTCATTGCAAGAGGATGAGTACAGGAGCAAGGATGTCTTACTACAGTTATACAGGGCCCTGGTGAGACCGCCTACCTGAAGTATTGTGTGCAGTTTTGGTCTCCTTACCTTAGAAAGGATATACTTGCCATAGAGAGAGTGCAGCGAAGGTTCACCAGACTGATTCCTGGGATGGCAGGACTGTTGGAGGAGAGATTGGGTCGACTAGGCCTGTATTCACTAGAGTTTAGAAACGTATAAAATTCTGACTGGGTTGGATAGACTAGATGCGGGGAGGATGTTTCCCCGGGGCTGGGAAGTCTAGAACAAGGGGTCAGTCTCAGGATACGGGGTAGGAAATTTAGGACCGAGATGAGGAGAAATGTCTTCACTCAGAGGGTGGCGAACCTGTGGAATTCTCTACCACAGAAGGCTGTGGAGGCCAAGTCACTGAATATATTTAAGAGGGCGATAGATAGATTTCTAGACAAAAGGCATCAAGGGGTATGGGGGAAAAGCAGGAATATGGTGTAGAGATAGAGGATCAGCCATGATAATATTGAATGGTGGTGCAGGCTCAAAGGGCCGAATGGCCTACTCCTGCTCCTATTTTCTATGTTTCAATGTTTCAAAGTGACATCAACCTGACTTTGGCCACGTATTCACTGGATGAATATCCTGACCAATCACCACAAGGACTGTTCTGCAGTTGCCAGAGGAGGGGGCGACTGCAAAGATAATTTATTTTAAATTATCTGTGCCTGGGATGTGGGTGATGCTGGCAAGGCCAGAATTTATTACCCATCCCCAATTGCCCCTTGAGGAGGTGGTGGTGGTGAGCCGCCTTCTTGAACCGCTGCAGTCCGTGTGGTGAAGGTGCTCCCACAGTGCTGTTAGGGAGGGAGTTCCAGGATTGTGACCCAGCGACGATGAAGGAACGGCCGATATATTTCCAAGTCGGGACGGTGTGTGACTGGGAGGGGAACGTGGAGGTGGTGGTGTTCCCATGCGCCTGCTGCCCTTGTCCTTCTAGGGGGTAGAGGTCGCGGGTTTGGGAGGTGCTGCCGAAGAAGCCTTGGCCAGTTGCTGCAGTGCATCTTGTAGACGGTGCACACTGCAGCCAGGGGGCGCCGGTGGTGGAGGGAGCAAATGTTGAAGGTAGTGGGTAGCGTGCCCATCAAGCGAGCTGCTTTGTCCTGGATGGTGTCGAGCTTGGAGTGTTGTTGGAGTTGCACTCGTCCAGGCAAGAATTCAGACAAGGTTCCCACTCCAAATTATTATTGGTGCGCGAAAGGAATCAGGTGGCTGATTGCCCTCCATAGTCGAATAGCCAACTGCCCCCCACAGCCGAATAGCCCTTCAGGATCGGGAGGCGGCCGCTTGGGGCGGGGTTACAGGACACCTGTGGGCCTGAAACCCAACCCCACCAAAAATGCCAGTGACTCCAAAAGAGTTCGAAAAATTGGATATATTTCTGAAAAGCAGTTACCTTCTCACCCTCAACCACGTCGAACTCCACCGTCTCTCCGTCACCGACACTGCGCAAGTACTTCCGAGGGTTGTTTTTCTTGATGGCAGTCTGACAGGGTGGCAAACACAAGAACATAAGAATTAGGAGCAGGAGTTGGCCATTCGGCCCCTCGAGCCTGCTCCGCCATTCGATGAGATCATGGCTGATCTTCGACCTCAACTCCACTTCCCTGCACTATCCCCATATCCCTCGATTCCCCTCAATATCCAAAAATCTATCGATCTCTGCCTTGAATATACTCAACGACTGAGCCTCCACAGCCCTCTGGGGCAGAGAATTCCAAAGATTTACCACCCTCTGAGTGAAGAAATTTCTCCTCATCAGTCCTAAATGGCCGACCCCTTATCCTGAGACTGTGTGACCCCTGGTTCTAGACTCCCCAGCCCGGGGGGGGAAAAACATCCTCCCTGCATCTACCCTGTCGAGCCCTGTGAGAATGTTGTATGTTTCAATGAGATCACCTCTCATTCTTCTAAACTCTAGAGAATAATCAGCCTGGTATACTCACTCAATCTCTCCTCATAGGACAATCCCTCCCCATCCCAGGAATCAGTCTGGTGAACCTTCGCTGCACTCCCTCTATGGCAAGTATATTGTTCCTTAGGTTAGGAGACCAAAATTGTACACAATACTCCAGGTGTGGTCTCACCAGGGCCCGATATAATTGCAGTAAGGCGCCTTTACTCTTAAATCCTCTTGCAATAAAAGGTCAACATACCATTTGCTTCCTTTAATTGTTTGCTGTACCTGCATGTTAACTTTCAGGTGATTGGTGTACAAGGACACCAACATTTCCCAATCTCTCACCTTTTTAAAAAAAAACTCTGCTTTTCTATATTTTCCTACCAAAGTGGATAACTTAACATTTTATTCCATTTGCCATGTTCTTCCAAAAAGAGAAGGAAAAAAAAAAAATGAACAAAAGCATTGCCCAATCTCGATTCGGCCGAAACAGGTTGCTCTCGATCGAATCCACTTCAACTCCTGGCACTGGGCCTACAGATCAGGGCTCTGATCAAGGTCAACAGCCGCACCGTGTACACACAGCATTTCTCAAAAACGCTGCGTTTTCACAGGCAGGCAGACCTCTGCCACTATAGTTATTGGAACTTTTGTCTCCAGACTCACCGAGAGGGCTTCCTGAACACACTTGCTGTGGTACAACAACTTAAAGCGCCTTCAATGTAAACACATCCCAAGGTGCTGCTCAGAAGCGCCAGACAGAACTTGACAATGAGCCACATAATGGTCAGGTGACCAAAAGCTTGGTCAAAGGAGGTAGGTTTTAAGGAGTGTCTTTTAAAAAAAAAAAAATGGGAGAAGAGGTTTAGGAAGGGAGTTCCAGAGCTTAGGGCCCAGGTGGCTGAAGGCACAGCCGCCAATGGTGGAATGATAAAGATCGGAGACGGGGGGAAAAAAAAAAAAGCGGCCAGAATTGGAGGAACTTAGACATCTGAGGGTTGTGGGGCTGGAGGAGATTAGAGATAGGGAGGGGGCGAGGACCATGGAGGGATTTGTAAACAAGGATGAGAATTTAAAAAAAATTGAGGCACTGCTGGACCGGGAGCCAATATAGGTCAGCGAGCACAGGGGGTGATGGGTGAGCGGGACTCGGTGCGAGTTAGGACACGGGGCAGCGAGCACAGGGGGTGATGGGTGAGCGGGACTCGGTGCGAGTTAGGACACGGGGCAGCGAGCACAGGGGGTGATGGGTGAGCGGGACTCGGTGCGAGTTAGGACACGGGGCAGCGAGCACAGGGGCTGATGGGTGAGCGGGACTCGGTGCGAGTTAGGGATGATGTTAAGGTTACGGAGGGTGGAAGATGAGGGGTCAGCCAGGAGTGCGTTGGTTCCCAAGAGGGGCCGTGAATCACCAGCTCTTCAAGTGGTGAAGCTACCATGCAAAAGGGAGCGAATGCCAGCAAGCTATTCGACCACAAGGATCATCACAGCCAGAACCCCACCCCTTCTGTATCCTGTCAGTGCCACACACTGGCACATTCCAGCAGGAGTTACTGGAGAACAATTGGGAGCAGGAACCTTGGCTGACTTTCTCATTCCTTTTCCGACCCCCATCCTCCCAATAATCTAAGTTAACACGCCTGGACAAGGGAGTGCTGAGACACACTCCTTAAACCTCGCCATCTCCCTTTCATCCTTCAAGACGCTCCTTAAAACCTTCCTCTTTGACCCTGCTTTTGGTCACCTGCCCCAATATGCTGCTCGGTGTCAAATTGGTTTATCGTAGAATACTCCTGTGAAGCGCCGTGGGACGTTTCACTATGTTAAAGGCGCTATATAAATACAAGTGGTTGTTGTAAGCCCCTCCTAACTCTGGACAACTCAGACGCGATTTGGCCCGTTTTTGCAGCTGATCCACCGTGGGAGCGACAAGTGCCAGTTGCCCTCTAACTTGCACTGTGCAGTCAGCTCCGCCGTCCATGCTGAACACAAGCAGGACACCACCTTTTATTTTGATGATTTAATTTCCGTATCTCACGGGTTAGATACAGAGTAAAGCTCCCTCTACACTGTCCCATCAAACACTCCCAGGGCAGGTACAGCACGGGGTTAGATACAGAGTAAAGCTCCCTCTACACTGTCCCATCAAACACTCCCAGGGCAGGTACAGGGGGTTAGATACAGAGTAAAGCTCCCTCTACACTGTCCCATCAAACACTCCCAGGGCAGGTACAGCACAGGGTTAAATACGGAGTAAAGCTCACTCTACACTGTCCCATCAAACACTCCCAGGACAGGTACAGCACGGGGTTAGATACAGAGTAAAGCTCCCTCTACACGGTCCCGTCAAACACTCCCAGGGCAGGTACAGCACAGGGTTAGATACAGAGTAAAGCTCCCTCTACACTGTCCCATCAAACACTCCCAGCGCAGGTACAGCATGGGTTAGATACAGAGTAAAGCTCCCTCTACACTGTCCCATCACACACTCCCAGGGCAGGTACAACACGGGGTAAAAATCTCCACCTTCACTGCCTCAAACACAGCTCTAAACTAATGTACCCTTTGTTGTAGTGTTACATTCATACTATCTCACTCCCCCACTAATCACATTGAGTGTAATGACAGGAGATTTCCAATGCAAGAGAGAGAGACAGAGAAAGCCTTAGTACTAGGCCTTAGATGTGAAAATGCATCATCTAACCTACTGCACAAGTTATTGAGTAATTTTTGAGGTGCAATAAATGCCAACAGACGAGAGCGAGAGCACTTTAATCCATACCTGGTGAACAAACACATCCTCTTTCGTGTCATTCCTAGAAGAGACGGAGGTTGGGGAAAAAATAACTAAGTGGGTATGAAAGTGACATCACATATACAAATAAATGAACTTTATACAGTGCCTTACCACCTCAGGTTGCCTCAAAAGCACTTTACAGCCCATGACATACATTTGAAGCGCAGTCCCTGTTGTAATGTAGGGGGCAAATTCGGCAGCCATTTTGTGCACAGCTCGCTCCCACAAACAGCAATGAGATAAATGATCAAATCCGCATTTTTATTGTGATGTCGGTCGAGGGTCACCGGCGAGAACTCTTCTTCCAATATTGCCACGGGACCTTTAATGTCCACCCAAGAGGGCAGAGGGTTCCTCTTTTGAATGTCTCATCTGAAAGGCGGCACCTCCGACAGTGCAGCGCTCCTTCAGTACGGGAACTGGGGAGTGTTGGCCTGGATTATTTGCGCACTTCTCTGGAGTGGAGCTGCTTGCCTTTGACTCAGGAGGCAAGAGAGTGCGACCCACAATAAATGTAATTGTTATGTCTGTAATGTACCTATGCGTGACTCCACGAGGCAATGTGTTGTACTCAAACTGTTGTGACCCTAGTCCTTTATTCGTAACTCCAGAGTGAGACACAAGCATGGTGGGCAGCCTTTTATACTGGGCCCTGCACACCTATGCAGGTGACCCTCAGGTCTCCCACCACAGTGCCCTCTGGTGGACAGCCTCTTCCACAGGGGCAGGAAACCCCAGTCTCCACCAGTTGCACCCTCTAGTGGTGCCAGCATAGTATAGACAGTATATCAGGTAACAAGGCTCCATCTTATGCAACTATACAGTGACGACACAGAGTATACCTATAGTCTGCATATATAACAGTAATGAGAAGCAAAGAGGGGTCTCGCTAGGAGCTGGAACCTGCACAGTTTCCTTTTCTGGGCAGGGGGCAGGGAAGGGGAGAGGGGAAAAAAAAAAACACAAAATCACAGACAGTTGCTGGGAAAGACTGAGGGGCAAACCTTCATCAGACTCAGGCCAGTGTCAGCCAGAAGCTTGGTGTGGCTAAAATAGGAATTCAGATGTGATGACTGGCACTTGATTAATAATTAAAGAGTGAGTAACAGGCACCATTGTCAGTCATGTGATCTCAATACACAATCACACGATACATGAACTTTAAGCCTTTTGAGTGTTTGTTGGTAAAACAGAAAGCAGAGCTTTGATCGTTACGTGCTCTTTACTTCCGTGGTTAGGAGTTCACCCGGACAAAAAAAATGTCAGACTTCATCACCATGGAAACACCAGCAACACTGGTACACTTGACCAAAACTGCATCGCCATAGCAACACCTGTAGTACCACACTTGAGAGCACTGTGCACAGTTCTGTCTGCATATTACAATAAAAAGGATTACAGGAGGTACTGGAGAAGGTGCAAAGATGCTGAAGACTTGCATTTATATAGCGCCTTTCACGACCACCGGACATCTCAAATCGCTTTACAGCCAGCCAATGAAGTACTTCTGCAGTGCAGTCACTGTTGTAATGTGGGAAACGTGGCAGTCAATTTGCGCACAGCAAGCTCCCACACACAACAATGTGATAATGGCCCAGATCATCTATTTTTTTTTTTAAAAAGTGATGTTGATTGAAGGATAAATATTGGCCCCAGGTCACCGGGGAGAAATCCCCTGCTCTTTGAAATAGTGCCATGGGATCTTTTATGTCCACCTGAGAGAGCAGACAGGGCCTCGGTTTAACGTCTCATCTGAAAGACGGCACCTCAGACAGTGCGGCACTCCCTCAGCACTGCACTGGGAGTGTCAGCCTGGATTTATGTGCTAAAGTCCCTGGAGTGGGACTCGAACCCACAACCTTCTGACTCGGGGGCGAGGGTGCTGCCCACTGAGCCACAATTGACACTTCTAATAGCTTCTCAGTAAAGGCCGGGTCTCTTTTCTCTAGGAAAGCAAAGGCTGAGGGGTGACCTGATAAAGGCCTTTTAAAATTATGGAAGGATTCAATAGGCAAGACGTATAGAAGATGTTTCCACTTGTGGAGGGAGACCAGAAATAGGGGCCATCGGTATAAGACAGTCGCTCAAAAATCCCAAATGAGGAATTCAGGAGAAACTTCTTTACCCAGAGACCGATGAGAATGTGGAACTCACTGCCACAGGGAGTGGTTGAGGCGAATAGTATCGAGGCATTTAAGGGGAGGCTGGATAAACACGAGGGAGAAAGGAATAGAAGGTTTTGCTGTTAGGGCGAGATGAAGAGGGGTGGGAGGGGGCTGGTCTGGAGCATAAACACCAGCACGGAGCGATGGGCCGAATGGCCTGTTTGTGTGCTGTGCACTATGTAGTCAAAGATCGCTGTTGGGATAACCCTGTCCCCAAGGAACATAACAGAACAGCACATAAGAAATAGGAGTAGGAGTCGGCCATAAGCCTGCTCCGCCATTCAATATCATTGACTCAGCTCCACTTCCCCACCCGCTCCCCATAACCACTTATTCTCTTATCGTTCAAGAAACTGTCTATTTCTGTCTTAAATTTATTCAATGTCCCAGCTTCCACACCTCTCTGAGGCAGCGAATTCCACAGATTTACAACCCTCAGAGAAGAAATTCCTCCTCATCTCTGTTTTAAATGGGCGGCCCCTTATTCTAAGACCATGCCCCCTAGTTCTAGTCTCCCCCATCAGTGGAAACATCCTCTCTGCATCCACCTTGTCAAGCCCCGTCAATCTTATACATTCCGATAAGATCACACCTCATTCTTCTGAATTCCAATGAGTAGAAGCCCAACCTACTCAACCTTTCCTTATAAAAATCAACCCCCTCATCTCCAGAATTGACCTAGTGAACCTTCTCTGAACTGCCTCCAAAGCAAGTGTTTCCTTTCGTAAATATGGAAACCAAAACTGCACGCAGTATTCCAGGTGTGGCCTCACCAATACCCTGTATAACTGCAGCAAGACTTCCCTGCTTTTATACTCCATCCCCTTTGTAATAAAGGCCAAGATTCCATTGGCCTTCCTGATCACTTGCTATGCCTGCATACTAACCTTGTGTTTCATGCACAAGTACCCCCAGGTCCCACTGTACTGCAGCACTTTGCAATCTTTCTCCATTTAAATAATAACTACGCATCTGCTAAATTTTTGCCCACTTAGCCTGTCTATGTCCTTTTGCAGATTTTGTGTCCTCCTCACACATTGCTTTTCCTCCCATCTTTGTATCGTCAGCAAACCTGGCTACGTTACACTCAGTCCCTTCTTCCAAGTCGTTAATATAGATTGTAAATAGTTGGGGTCCCAGCACTGACCCCTGCAGCACCCCACTAGTTACTGTTTTCCAACCGGAGAATGAACCATTTATCCCAACTCAGTTAGCCAATCCTCTATCCGTGCTAATATATTACCCCCAACCCCATGAACTTTTATCTTGTGCAGTAACCTTTTACATGGCACCAGCCCAGTGTGTCTCTCGGCAGAAGACAGGAGAGTTCTCGCCATGGCTGAGCAGGTGAAATGAGGTACCAAGCCATGCCAGGTCTGCCAGGATCGGAACCAATCACGGTCAGAAAGCAGATTTGGGGGGGGGGGGGGCGAAAGAGGACAAATACGGAGCTCAGCACTCGTGAGCGGGAGAGAAACAAACTCGATCACGGCCCTCTAAGTGACCACACGCGACAGTAAAGTTCACAGGCGCGAGGGGAGAACAGGAGAGGCAGTGGGCACGAGATAAGCCCACACCCTCTTATCAATGATTTGGACGAGGGGGACCAACTGTAATATATCTAGGTTTGGCGATGATACAAAGCTCGGTGGGAATGCAAGTTGTGAGGAGGATGCAAAGAGGCTTCAAGGGGATATAGACAGGCTAAGTGAGTGAGCAAGGACATGGCAAATGGAATATAATGTGGAGAAATGTGAAGTTAGCCACTTTGGTCGGAAATATAGGAAAGCAGAGTATTTTTTCAATGGTGAGAGATTGGGAAATGTTGGTGTTCAGAGGGACCTGGGTGTCCTTGTACACCAATCACTGAAAGTTAACATGCAGGTACAGCAAGCAATTCAGAATGCAAATGATATGTTGGCCTTTATTACAGGAGGATTTGAGTATAAGAGTAAAGACGTCTTACTGCAATTATATAGGACCCTGGTGAGACCACACCTGGAGTATTGTGTACAGTTTTGGTCTCCTTACCCAAGGAAGGATATACTTGCCATAGAGGGAGTGCAGCGAAGGTTCACCAGACTGATTCCTGGGATGGGGGATTGTCCTATGAGGAGAGATTGAGCAGACTAGGCCGATATTCTTCGAAGAATGAGAGATGATCTCATTGAAACATGCAACATTCTTACAGAGCTCGACAGGGTAGATGCAGGGAGGATGTTTCCCCCGGGCTGGGGAGTCTAGAACCAGGGGTCACAGTCGCAGGGTAAGGGGTCGGCCATTTAGGACTGAGATGAGGAGAAACTTCTTCACTCAGAGGGTGGTGAATCTTTGGAATTCTCTGCCCCAGAGGGCTGTGGAGGCTCAGTCGTTGAGTATATTCAAGACAGAGATCGATAGATTTTTGGATATTGAGGGGATCGAGGGATATGGGGTTTGGCAGGAAAGTGGAGTTGAGGTCGAAGATCAGCCGTGATCTCATTGAATGATGGAGCAGGCTCGAGGGGCCGAATCCTGCTTCTCATGTGCTCAGTCTCCTCCACTCCCGCCTCATTATAAAATAAGTCTGACACTCAGTGCTCATGAATCAAAGTAGTCCCACTTGGGGTGAAGTAGCAGAAGTCTGTCAGGCCCATAGAACCAGTCCTCAGCACCCAGAAGGGGGGGGGTGGGGGTGAGGAGGAAGTGAGAATCTGGGACCGACAGACATGTTCTCTTACCTGTTAATGAACCCGTACCCATTTCGGACGTTGAACCACTTCACGGTACCGAGAACACTCGTGGCTGTGGAACGGAGAAAAAAAAAAAGTGTGTTAGGGGCGATAACAGTATTGAACCACTTGAATTATTCCTACAGGGGCCCCTCAGATTTCTCCCTGCCCCCACCTTCACTTCACGAGCAATGCACTTGTTCGCGAGCCAGAGCAGAGGCTCGGAATGAGATCGGCCACTTACAGCAAAGTTCCACATGAAAGCACTGATCATCATCATAAGCAGTCCCTCGGAATCGAGGCAGACTCGCTTCCACTCGGAGTTCTCAGGTGGCTGAACAGCCCAATACGGGAATTACAGTCTCCGTCACAGGTGGGACAGACAGTGGTTGAGGGAAAGGGTGGGTGGGACTGGTTTGCCGCACGCTCCTTCCGCTTGGTTTCTGCATGCTCTCGACGACGAGACTCGAGGTGCTCAGCGCCCTCCCGGATGCTCTTCCTGGGTGGACTGGTCTTTGGCCAGGGACTCCCAGGTGTCGGTGGGGATGTTGCACTTTATCAGGGAGGCTTTGAGGGTGGTCCTTGCAACGTTTCCTCTGCCCACCTGGGGCTCGTTTGCCGCGTAGGAGTTCCGAGTAGAGCGCTTGCTTTGGGAGTCTCGTGTCGGGCATGCGGACAATGTGGCCTGCCCAATGGAGCTGGTCGAGTGTGGTCAGTGCTTCGATGCTGGGGATGTTGGCCTGAGCGAGAACACTGATGTTGGTGCGTCTGTCCTCCCAGGGGATTTGCAGGATCTTGCGGAGACAGCGCTGGTGGTATTTCTCCAGTGACTGGAGATGTCTGTTGTATATAGCCCACGTCTGAGGCATAGAGGGCGGGTATCACCTGGATTGCTGATCCAGTAACAAAACCACATCGCGACTCTACAATATTGTGTACACTTTGCAACCGTTAAATTGCTGGATACCCGGATAGCATCATCATCGGCAGTCAATCGGAATCGAGGAAGAGCTGCTTCCACTCTTAACACGAGTCCTTAGGTGCGACGTTCCAGGGCCCGAACTTCATGTTAGAGGAGTGGAAGATGCCTGTGCAGGAGTTCTTTTAACGTGGGGTGGCCGTTGCACACCAGCCACCACACGGGCTTAGCCGAGCAAAGTCTTAGTCCAATGGCAAGGGGGGGTCCAAGCTGACTGGCAACCAGGCACTGGATAGTAACGGCATTAACGAACAACAAGGAATGAATGTGCTTGTCTGCAGCATCTTTCACAACCTCAGGACGTGCCAAAGCGCTTTACAGGCAATGAAGTACTTTTGAAGTGCAGTCATTGAACGGTAACACAGTGGTTACGTGACTGGACCAGTAATGCAGACCCTGGACTAATGATCTGGAGACACGGGTTCAAATCCCACCACGGCACCGGGGGGGGAATTTAAATTCAGTTGATTTAACAAGGCTGGAATAAAAAGCTTGCATCATTAATGGTGAGCACGAAACGACTGGATTGTTGTTAAAAACCCATTTGGTTCAGTGATGTCCCTTTAGGGAAGGAAATCTGCCACCCTTACCCAGTCTGGCCGAGACATGACTCCAGACCCACAGCAACGTGGCCAACTCAAACGGCCCTCTGTGGTACTAAACTGCTACAAAGAACAACGTTTTTTTTTTCCCCCTCGATTCGGAATGTGCAATAAATGCTGCCCTTGCCCACCACAACCTAGGAAAGAATAAATTTCTAAAAAGGTCAGTCACAATGCCGAAGACAGACTTGCATTTATATAGCGCCTTTCACGACCACCGGACGTCTCAAAGCGCTTTACAGCCAACGAAGTACTTTTGGATTGCAGTCACTGTTGTAATGTGGGAAACGCGGCAACCAATTTGCACACAGCAAGCTCCCACAGGCCTCAATTAAGAGAGTGAGCGAGCCTGCAAGCTATTTTAGCGACGGTGGCCCAAATTGGCTGCCGCATTTCCCCCAAATTGTGAGCGACTGCACTTCAAAAGGCAATTTCATGGCTGTAAAGTGCACAGTGTTGGAGAGCAGTGTAGTGGTTTTGTTACTGGATCAGCAACCCGGAGACTGGGCACTCAAATCCTGCCAGGGAGTGTTTGAGAATTTGAATTCAGTTTTTAAAAAAAAAAAAAATCTGGAAACGATCAGTGAAAGTGACCAAGAAGCCGTCAGATCGTTGTTTAAAAAGCCAATTGGTTCACTAATGTCTCTTCAGGATAGGAAAAAAGAAAAAGAAAAACTTGCATTTATATAGCACCTTTCATGGCCACCAGACGTCTCAAAGCCCTTTACAGCCAATGAAGTACTTTTGGAGTGTAGTCACTGTTGTAATGTGGGAAACACAGCAGCTAGTTTGCACACAGCAAGCTCCCACAAACAGCAATGTGATAATGACCCAGATCATGTGTTTTTGTTATGTTGTTTGATGGCCCCAGGACACCGGGGAGAACTCACCCGCTCTTCTTCGAAATAGTGGCCGTGGGATCTTTTACTCCCACCTGAGGGGGCAGACGGGGCCTCGGTTTAATGTCTCATCCGAAAGACAGCACCTCCGACAGCGCGGCACTCCCTCAGCACTGCACTGGGAGTGTCAGCCTCGATTTATGTGCTCAAGTCTCTGGAATGGGACTCAAACCCACAACCTTCTGACTCCGTGACAAGTGTGCTGCCCACTGAGCCACGGCTGACCTGGTCTGGGCCTGCACATGACTCCACCCATTGACAGAGTTTCCTTCATTGAATTCAGTTCAAATGTGTGCAAGTTAGAGAAAAAAAAAAACCCAATGGAACATATGCAAACCATCTCTGAATCCATTGCACCATTCACAGGAGGGGCACAGTGGTTGGGGCAGGCACAGCAGGAGGGGCAAAGGAGCGGTGGGAGATTGCAGCGTGACATGACCGGTGCCCAGGAGAGGCGAGGGCCCAGGGGCAGCACGGGCCCAGCCCACACTGTGCGATATGTGCGCGCACTAGGTCCGTGCAGCAGAGCTGGTCTCCAGTCGTCCTGGTTAACCCTTGCCACTGGACCAAGACCTCGCTCTGTCAAGCCCCGTGTGGTGGCTGGTGTGCAACGGCCACCCCACGTTAAAAAAATCCACCCACAGGCATCTTCCACCCTCCAGGATGTAGCTCGGGACCTGGAATATTAGGTCCTTCATTGAAACACCTGGGAACTCACAGACATTTTCAGGGTAGCCCTGGCGAAGGAACACACAGTGGCCCATTACAGGTTGGACCTCTCTGGTCCGGCCCCCGCGGGACACGACCGGTGCCGGAACGGAGAAGCTGCCGAACTACAGGAGGCGAGGCCGAGCCTTGGCCACCAAACAGCTCTGCCACACTACGGCTCCGAAGCTTGGACCTCGCTCGCTCCGCAGCAACGAGACAGTAAGCGCTGGAAAGAAACCGAGGCACCTTTCACGCAAAGCAGCAATTGCTCACGGATCACCGAGATCCAGGAAACACAGGAAACCGATGCCTGAACCACGGATGTTTCCGAACCAGAGAGGTCCACCCTGTAGTACCACGCGAGGCCTCCCCGTGGCCAGTGGGCACCGCACAGGAGAGCGAGCATCAGGTTGGCACACAAAAGCCAGTTTAAATTTGATGTGTGTTTAAATGATCCCATCAGTGGCACCTCATTGCGAGGCGAGACTGTTGGCAGTGGTTCCCCCCATCCCCCGATGACACTGGGTGGATGAACTAAACCAAAAAAAACAGGAGGCCCGGATCATCACACAGGCCCGACGGCCATCTTGGAAAGGAGATCTCCCATTCATCCAGTCACACAGCTATGTCACAATAGTCTTGTGACTGACTCATTGGCAAAGGGAGTGAAAGGTAGCTTTCCGGCACCATTTTGTGCAGCAAGCTGCTTCGGGGCAGCACAGGTGGCCTCTTAGAGCAGTGAGAGAGAAATCTTTTAAATATAAAACCACTAATGTGGAATCATGTCAGTGTTATTTGATACATAACCCCACCAAACTGTTTCCAGCCTGTTATTCGATTTATAAACCCCCCCGAATCCCTCGATTAGATTCCAGCCTGTAACTCATTCACGGGTATCTGTTATTCTATATATAAACCCCCCGAACCCCTCGATTAGATTCCAGCCTGTAACTCACTCCCGGGTATCCGTTATTCTATATATAAACCCCCCGAACCCCTCGATTAGATTCCAGCCTGTAGCTCACTCCCAGTTATCCATTTTGATGTGTGACAATGGGAACTATAATACAATCAATTAGATTTAGTCAGTAAAGCAGGGGTTACAGATTGGATTTGACCCCTCCCCAAACCAATTGCACCAGGTATGGATTACTGAATCTTATCTGGGGATGCAAGGTGACAATTAGCTTCCATGCAGCAAGAATAATTTGTACCCCTTAAAATCAAGAATGCAAACAGAGGCTATATTGACTTTTCTCTTGTTAAAGGAGGTTAAAAATCCTAATGGCTGAGGCTGCTCCATTGACACGGGAGGGGGGGGGCGCAGAAAGGAAGGGGGTGGAAGTGAGAGGGAATATATTCCAATCTCTCTCTCTCCCCTCCCCCTCCCTCCTGTCCACTTGGAGCAGTCCCCACACTCCTTTCCCCATCCAGCGGCAGCTTTAAATCAGGGCAGCAGAGTGCAAGGTCCCTTTAAGAGAGAAAAAATGCAGCAAACCAAAGTTCACCTGATTAACACGCAAACGGGACACGGGGGGGGGGGGGGGGGGGGGAATCGAATTGAGAACATTTCATCCCACAAGAAACAAAACTTCGATTTGAAAAGGCTTCTTAAAAATAAAAAATAATTTTCTAAAAATAAGTGACCCCTTTTAAAGAAACACTTCACAAACTAATGCCTACACAATGTATTTACTTTTCATAAAACCTGAACACTTTATAAAGGGCATAAAAGTGCATTAAACTTTATACTGAAAAGGGCATTACAAGTCACATTGAAAAGGACATCAAACTAAGTCAATTTAAACTTAAGTGCATTAAACTTTATGTTTAAATGTCATCAAACTTTATATTTAAAGTGCATTAAATTTTATTTCTAAAAAGGTGATTTCTCTTGATCAAGTGCTCAAAAAAAAGTGAGTACACTTTAAAAGCCTCCTCCAAGGAACAAAATGTTCTCTGCCTCTCTAGCCCAGTTGGGCAATCTGGAACTATTTTTTTAAAATTTTTCCTACCAAGAACTTTCTTCTCCACTGCGCTGGGGCTTCGCTCGGGCTGAACCTCCGCCTCGCTCATTGCTCTGGGCTCCGGTGGAGGGTGTCCTGTGAACAGCCACTGCTGTCAAAACCCCAAATCAGATATAACTTGCTCTTGATCTGGCCACCCCCGACTCCAGGGCCTCTTCCCCCGGGCTCCTAAACTCCACCCCAACTACTTGCCAAACTTTCAGCAACTTTTCGAAAGTTCGTGGCCCGTGGGCGGGGCCGGACAGCCGGGCCGCGCTCCGATTGGCCGCCCTGTAATTAACATCTTGGCTCCCATTGGCTGAGGCCGCCCCCGCGGCAGAACTCTCCTTTATGAATGGGAAATTAACACGATTTTTTTTTCAAAAAATGAGAAATTTGCGATAATTTTCCTTTTCTGTTCTGAATTTGACAGTTTCAAAAAAGAAATAATGTCATCATTCTTAAATTCAGTTCAAGGGGTAAAGATCGCAGAGACCGCCTCCCATGGTCAATAATTCTAATTGCAAATCATTTGTTCAATCATTCTATTTACCCATCATACTAAGTTAACAACTCTTTTCAATTATACAATTAAACCAAGTGCCCCTTGTTAAAAAGTACAACTTAAAAACTGCAAACTAACCAAAAATGCTTAAGAAAACCTAACAAATGAAATTAAAATTTTGTTCCCATTTGTGATGCACTCCAGTCCCTCCGGCGCCCACCTCTCATGGAAGGCCGCGAGCGTACCGGTGGACACGGCGTGCTCCATCTCCAGGGACACCCTGGCTCGGATGTAACTGCGGAAGAGAGGCAGGCAGTTGGGCTGAACGACCCCCTCGACCGCCCGCTGCCTGAACCCCTTGGCCCAGGGGCAGTCCTACGAGGAGGCCTTCCGAGCTGCCCTCCGCACCGGGGTGCCCAAAGATCAGGAGTGTGGGACTGAAGCGCAGCCTCAAATCGGGGGGGGCAGCCCCTTCGAATAATGGAAGAGGGGCTGCAACCTCTCACACTCTACGTGAATATAGAACACGTACTCTTCCAGACCGCAGAAAATGCAGGCGACCCGGGAATCCGTGAACCGACTTAAAAACTTATTGCACGGGACTGCCCCGAGCAACATCCTATACCAAGCTTACAGCACAGAAACAGGCCAGTCGGTCCCACCGCTCCATGCTGGTGTTTATGCTCCACACCAGCCCCCTCCCACCCTCTCTCGCCGCTCCTTCGCCCCGACCTCGCCGCTCCAGCTGTACCTGCCCACGCTCCAATCAGTGACCTGGGTTCGGGTGACGTCCAATCCGGTCGCCCTCTTCACGGCCGTCACTCTCCTGCACCGTGCTCGCACTGCACGTTGAAGTGGCATGCCTCCACGCTGCTTTAAATGCATTTAAGGGGAAGCTAACATACGGAATGAATTCCTTTTAGAGGAGCCCACAGTACAACCTGAAGGATCAAACTTTCCTCGCAAACAGTGGACAACCATCAAACCGCCTCAGAACCGGTCATGCTAGAAACATAGAAAATAGGTGCAGGAGCAGGCCATTCAGCCCTTCGAGCCTGCACCACCATTCAATATGATCATGGCTGATCATGCAACTTCAGTACCCCTTTCCTGCTTTCTCTCCATACCCCTTGATCCCTTTAGCCGTAAGGGCCACATCTAACTCCCTTTTGAATATATCGAACGAACTGGCCTCAACAACTTTCTGTGGTAGAGAATTCCACAGGTTCACAATTCTCTGAGTGAAGAAGTTTCTTCTCATCTCGGTCCTAAATTGCTTACCCCTTATCCTTAGACTGTGACCCCTGGTTTTAAGGGGCATCTTAAAGGAGGAAAGAGAGGTAGTGAGGCGGAGAGGTTTAGGGAGGAAGTTCCAGAGCTTGGGGCCCAGGCAACAGAAAGCACGGCCACTGATGGTTGAGCGATTACAGAGATAGGGAGGGGGCGAGGGCCATGGAGGGATTTAGAAACAAAAATGAGAATTTTAAACAAGAAATCGAGGCGTTGCTTAACCGGAAGCCAATGTAGGTCAGCGAGCACAGGGTGTGATGGGTGAGCGGGACTCGGTGCAAGTTAGGACACGGGGCAGCGAGCACAGGGGGTGATGGGTGAGCGGGACTCGGTGCGAGTTGGGACACGGGGCAGCGAGCACAGGGAGTGATGGGTGAGCGGGACTCGGTGCGAATTGGGACACGGTGCAGCGAGCACAGGGGGTGATGGGTGAGCGGGACTCGGTGCGAGTTGGGACACGGGGCAGCGAGCACAGGGGGTGATGGGTGAGCGGGACTCGGTGCGAGTTAGGACACGGGGCAGCGAGCGTAGCAGGTGATGGGTGAGCGGGACTCGGTGCGAGTTAGGACACGGGGCAGCGAGCACAGGGGGTGATGGGTGAGCGGGACTCGGTGCGAGTTAGGACACGGGGCAGCGAGCACAGGGGGTGATGGGTGAGCGGGACTCGGTGCGAGTTGGGACACGGGGCAGCGAGCACAGGGAGTGATGGGTGAGCGGGACTCGGTGCGAATTGGGACACGGTGCAGCGAGCACAGGGGGTGATGGGTGAGCGGGACTCGGTGCGAGTTGGGACACGGGGCAGCGAGCACAGGGGGTGATGGGTGAGCGGGACTCGGTGCGAGTTAGGACACGGGGCAGCGAGCGTAGCAGGTGATGGGTGAGCGGGACTCGGTGCGAGTTAGGACACGGGGCAGCGAGCACAGGGGGTGATGGGTGAGCGGGACTCGGTGCGAGTTAGGACACGGGGCAGCGAGCACAGGGGGTGATGGGTGAGTGGGACTCGGTGCGAGTTAGGACACGGGGCAGCGAGCACAGGGGGTGATGGGTGAGCGGGACTCGGTGCGAGTTAGGACACGGGCAGCCGAGTTTTGGATCACCTCTAGTTTACGTAGGGTAGAATGTGGAAGGCCAGCCAGGAATGTGTTGGCATAGTCAAGTCTAGAGCTAACAAAGGCACGGATGAGGGCTTCAGCAGTGGATGAGCAACAACAACTTGCATTTATATAGCGCCTTTAATGTAGAAAAATGTTCCAAAGCGCTTTTACAGGAGCATTATCACATAAAATTTGACACCTAGCCACATAATGAGATATTCATAGAATCATAGAAAGTTACAGCACGGAAGGAGGCCATTCGGCCCATCGTGTCCGCGCCGGTCAGGTAACCATCATCTTGGCCAAAGAGGAAGGTTTTAAGGAGCATCTTAGAAGAGGAGGGAGACCGAGGGGTTTATGGAGGGAATTCCAGGGCTTAAGGCCTCGAGGTCTGAAAGCTCAGCCTCCAATGGTGGAGCGATGGAAGTGGGGGATACGTAAGAGGTCAGAGTTGAAGGAAATCAGGGTTCTTGGAGGGTTTTAAGGCTGGAGGAGATTACAGAGATAGGGAGAGGGCAACGAGGATGAGTATTTTAAAATGGAGGCGTTGCCGGACTGGGACCCATTGTAGGTCGGCAGGCACAGGGGCTGATGGTTGGATGTCAGACTTGAAGTGAGTAAGGACACGGGGCAGCCGAGTTTTGGATGAGGTTAAGCTTATGCAAGGTGGAAGATGGGAGGCCAGCCCGGAGAGTGTTGGAATAGCGGAATCCAGAGATAACAAAGGCACGGACGAGGGTTACAGCTGCAGATGAGCTGAGGCAGGAGTGGAGTCAGGGTCTGTTATGGAGGGGGGAGTCGGCGGAAATGAGCTTCCGGCCACATAGCTGCAGCGTAACTAAGACCGCCTGTTTCCACCTCCGTAACATCGCCTGTCTCCGCCCTTGCCTCAGCTCATCCGCTGCTGAAGCCCTCATTCATGCCTTTGTTACCTCTAGACTTGACTATTCCAACGCACTCCTGGTTGGTCTCCCACATTCTACCCGATGTAGAATGATACCCGGGGCTAAAAGGGTTAAATCACGAGGGACAGGTCGCACAGACTGGGCTTGTATTCCCTCGAGTGTAGAAGATTAAGGGCCGATCTAATCGAGGGGTTTAAGATGATTTAAGGAGTTGATAGGGTCGCTGGAGAAAAACTGTTTCCTCTGGTGGGGGGGGGGGGGGGGGTGTCCAGAACAAGGAGCTTAACGTTAAAATTAGAGCCAGGCCATTCAGGGGTGATGTCAGGAAGCACTTCTTCACACAAAGGGCAGTGGGAATCTGGAACTCACTGCCCACAAAAAGCTGTTTAAGCTTGGGGGAGGGGGGCGGTCAATTGAAAATGTAAAAACTGAGATTGACAGATTTTTGTTAGGCACGGATATTAAGGGCTTCGGGACCGAGGCGGGTGAAACATAGAAACATAGAAAATAGGTGCAGGAGTAGGCCATTCGGCCCTTCGAGCCTGCACCACCATTCACTAAGATCATGGCTGATCATTCACCTCAGTATCCCTTTCCTGCTTTCTCTCCATACCCCTTGATCCCTTTAGCCGTAAGGGCCATATCTAACTCCCTCTTGAATATATCCAATGATCTGGCATCAACAACAATGAATGGCGGAACAGGCTCGAGGGGCTGAATGGCCTCCTCCCGCTCCTGTGTTCCTGGGTGAGTCAAAGCAAGACACGCAGAACAGAAGGTGCCAGGGCTGAGTTCGTGGCAACCCAGCCTGAGCACAGCAATTGGACACGGTGCTCCCCCCTATCCCCACCCAGGCTGGGGTTGGGCAGGGTCAGTGGGGGTGGGGGACGGAGGGGGAAACGAGGGCAGGATCACCCAAGGTCCTCACTCCTGGGCACCAAGTCCTACAAGAAGCACACATGTGTGAGAACAGGATGTGCTAACCTATGACCTTTGGAAAGGCTGCAAGAATGGATCACTATGGATGTAACTTTGTATCTTAGTCGAGTATAGGAAGTTCCCTATTCTTGCTCTGTCTCATTTATAAACGTTTGACAAGCTGCAGATTACATACTTAAAATGGCAGATCCTAATGTCTCATAAAAACATAAGAAATAGGAGCAGGAGTTGTCCATTCGGCCCCTCGAGCCTGCTCCGCCATTCAATAAGATCAATAAGATCTGGTCATGGACTCAGCTCGACTTCCCCGCCCGCTTCCCATAACCGTTCACTCCCTTATCGTTCTCATTCTTTGGCTTCATATCAATCTTTTTTTTTTGCATTTATATAGCATCTTAAACGTAGTGAAATGTCCCAAGGCGCTTCATAGGAGTATTACACAATAAAAAATTTGACACCGAGCGCGTAAGTAGAAATTAGAGTGGGTGACCAAACACTCGGTCAAAGAGGTAGTTTTTAAGGAGCGTCTTGAAGGAGGAAAGAGAGGTAGAGAGGCGGAGAGGTTTAGGCAGGGAGTTCCAGAGCTTGGGGCCCAGGCAACAGAAGGCACGGTCACCAGTGGTGGAGCGATTATAATCAGGGATGCTCAGGAGGGCAGAATTAGAGGAGCGCAGACATCTCGGTAGGTTGTGGGGCTGGAGGAGATTACAGAGATAGGGAGGGGGCGAGGGCCATGGAGGGATTTGTAAACAAGGATGACAATTTTGAAATTGAGGCGTTGCTGGACCGGGAGCCAATGTAGGTCGGCGAGGGTGATGGGTGAGCGGGACTCGGTGTGAGATAGGACACGAGGCAGCGAGCACAGGGGGTGATGTGTGAGTGGGACCCGGTGTGAGATAGGACACGAGGCAGCGAGCACAGGGGGTGATGGGTGAGTGGGACTCGGTGTGAGATAGGACACGAGGCAGCGAGCACAGGGGGTGATGGGTGAGTGGGACTCGGTGTGAGATAGGACACGGGGCAGCGAGCACAGGGGGTAATGGGTGAGTGGGACTCGGTGTGAGTTAGGACACGGGGCAGCGAGCACAGGGGGTGATGGGTGAGTGGGACTCGGTGTGAGATAGGACACGAGGCAGCGAGCACAGGGGGTGATGGGTGAGTGGGACTCGATGTGAGATAGGACACGAGGCAGCGAGCACAGAGGGTGATGGGTGAGCGGGACTCGATGCAAGTTAGGACACGGGGCAGCGAGCACAGGGGGTGATGGGTGAGCGGGACTTGGTGCGAGTTAAGACACAGGGCAGCCGAATTTTGGACTACCTTTGGTTTAAATAGGGTACCATCATTTGTTATGTTCTGTGCCGTATATCCTATGTATTGCGTTCTCCCTCATGCACTTATCTACTCTCCCCTTAAATGCATCTTCTTGTGTTTTTGCCAATTCTGGTTGGTGCATTTTTTCAGGGTGCGCTGCCCCTTTAAGGCATGGCCCCGCCCCCTCCCCGGAGCGAGTCAGCAGAATCCTGCGCATGCGCAGCGCGACGCCAGTGCGCAAGGGAGGGGGGAGGAGTGCGCGCAGGCGCAGAGCGGGCGGGGCGTGCAGCACGCAGGCGCAGTGCGCTGTGGGCCAGGATCGGGGGCACGGTGAGTGGCGGCCATGTGGTGGCGGGAGGCCTGGGGCAGGGGGAGAGGCTGAGGGGGGCCGCGCCGCGCCGCGCCGCCCGGCACCCGACTCGAGCCGCGCCGCCCGGCACCCGACCCGAGCCGCACCGCGCCGCCAGGAGCAGCGGGCCGCCATTGGGCCCGGGGGGAGAGAAGGAGAGAGATAGAGGGGGAGAGGGAGAGGTGCAGAGGGCCTGGGGATAGAGAGAGGGGGATAGAGGGAGAGAGGCCTGAGGATAGATAGATGGAGAGGGGAAGGAGGGATGGAGAGAAGGAGGGGACCTGGGGAGAGAGCGATAGAGAGGAGAGAGAAGGAGAGGTGCAAGGGCCGGGGGAGGGAGGGAGAAGAAGGGGGCCTGGAGATAGATAGATAGATAAAGAAGGGGAAGGAGAGAGATGCAGGGGGCTTCGGGACAGACAGGGAGGGAAGGAGAGGGTTTAGGGAGGGAGGGAAGGAGAGGGTTTGGGGAGAAGGGGGCTTGGCTTAGGGAGGGAGAGGAGGGGGTTTAGGGAGGGAGAGAAGGAGGGGGCTTGGCTTGGGGAAGGAGGGGGCTTGGCTTGGGGAGGGAGAGGAGGAGGAGGGGGCTTGAGGAGAGGGAGAGGAGGAGGAGAGGGCTTGGGGCGAGAGGAGGAGGGGGCTTGGGGCGAGAGGAGGAGAGGGCTTGGGGCGAGAGGAGGAGGGGGCTTGGGGCGAGAGGAGGAGGGGGCTTGGGGCGAGAGGAGGAGGGGGCTTGGGGCGAGAGGAGGAGGGGGCTTGGGGCGAGAGGAGGAGGGGGCTTGGGGCGAGAGGGAGAGGAGGAGGGGGCTTAGAGGGAGAGGAGGAGGGGGCGAGAGGAGGAGGGGGCTTGGGGCGAGAGGGAGAGGGAGAGGTGGAGGAGGGGGCTTGGGGCGAGAGGGAGAGGAGGAGGAGGGGGCTTAGAGGGAGAGGGGGAGGAGGGGGCTTGGAGCGAGAGGGAGAGGAGGAGGAGGGGAAGGAGGGAGTGAGCGAAGGAGGGGGCTTGGGGACAGAGAGAGGAGAGATGCAGTGGGTCTGGGGATAGTTAGATCGAGAGAGATGGGGGAGAGAAGAGGAAGGAGAGAGAGAAGCGGGGGGGGCCTGGAGAGAGTGAGAGAGAAAGAAGGAGGGGCCTTGGGGGGGAGGGGAGGGAGGCGAAGGGGCGAGGGGGCCTGGGGGGTGGGGGGAGAGAGGTTGTGGGCGAGATTTGAGGGGCGACGGATGCAGGGGGTCTGGGAAAGGAGAGAGAGGGGGAGGGAGACGGGGAAGAGGGAGTAGGTTGTTTTACTTGGAACAGAGGAGGCTGAGGGTAGATTTAATTGAGGTGTATAAAATAATGAGGAGATCTACTTCCCTAGCAGAAGGGGTCAATAACCAGGGGACGTAGTTAAATCATTGGTCGAAGGTTTAGAGAGGAGTTGAGAACTTTCTTCACCCAGAGGGTGGTGGAGGTCTGGAACTCACTGCCTGAAAGGGTGGTAGAGGCAGAACCCTCGCCACATTTTAAAAAGTGCTTGGATGTGCACTTGCTGGTGGGTGGGGTGGGAGAGGGAGTTTATCCCTGTGAGTGGGGAGGGGGTGGTGCTGACGCAGTTTACGGTCCCTTTTTATTGAAGCCAGCTTTTTATATTGAATAATTTTTTGTGAACAGTTCAAACTTTCAAACTATCGTGGCGTGATTTGAGCTAGACTGATTCCTGGTATGAGAAGGTTGTCCTATGAGGAGAGTAGAATGGGCTTATGCTTTCCGGAGAATGAGAGGGGATCTCATTGAAACATGTAAGATTCTGAGAGCGCTTGACAGGGTAGATGCAGAGAGGTTGTTTCCCCTCGGGAGGCGGGGGGAGAATCTAGAACCAAGGGGCACAGTCTCAGGATAAGGGGTCGGCCATTTAAGACGGAGACGAGGAGGAATTCCTTCGCTGGGGGTCGTGAATCTTTGGACTTCTCGGCCCTAAAGGCTCGTTGAATGCTGAGTCATTGAGTATTGCAAGACTGAGATCGATAGATCTCTCGGGGGGATCGAGGGTCATGGGGATCGGGCAGGAAAGCAGAGTTGAGGTCGATGATCAGCCGCGATCTTATTGAATGGCGGAGCAGGCTCGAGGGGGCTTACGGCCTGCTCCTATTTCTTATGTTACCCGTGAGAATGGGAGCAGGCAGGGGAGTTTATTCAGGGATATGGGGGTGCAGGGGGGAAAGAGAAGGTGGAATATATCCTACGGGGGAGAGGGAAAGAATGAATTGATCCACGACGGCGTGGGGGGGTGGGGGGTGAGAGAGAGGGAGTTTATCCCTGCAGTTAATCAGTGTATTGGTGAGGGGAGGAATAGGGTGTACATCCAGCGGGTGGGGGGATGGAGGGAGGGTGTGTATTGGGGGAGTGAAGGGGGAACTGGCTGTCTGGGGAGGGGTGTGGGGGAGTGACACGGGTATTGGCTATCTGCGGAGGGGTGTGGGGTAATGAAGGGGGCACTGCCTATCTGTGGAGTAGTGAAGGGGATACTGGCTATCTGCAGAGAGCTGTGGGGCGGTGATGGTGGATCCTGGGGTGCTGAAAGAGCTGGGACTGTGTAGGGGGAGCTGTGCGACTTATTCTGGCCGGTTTGGCGAAAGGTTGGGTGTCTGGACTGTGACGAGGCTGTAATGCAGGGAACCATTGCTCCCTGTGGCCTGAATGCTTCAGGAGCCTGCTGTGGTGCGTGTATCGGGCGGACTAGCTGAAGGGGAATGGTGCATGCGCTCGCAGTCAGCTGTAATGAAGGCAGTGCCTATTACCATTCACAGTTCAATGCAGTGGTGTTTCGACTTGTGATCAAGGAGCGTGTTACTCGATTTGTGATGATTCAAGAGTGTACCTGGTCCAGTGAAAGAAAGACTTGCATTTATATAGCACCTTTCACGACCCAAAGCGCTTTACAGCCAGTGCATTCCCTTTTGGAGTGTAGACTCTGTTGTAATGGAGGAAACGCAGCAGCCAATTTGCGCACAGCAAACTCCCACAAACAGTAATGTGATAATGACCCAGATCATCTGTTCTTGCGAGGTTGGTTCAGGGATAAATATTGACCCCAGGACACCGGGGAGAACTCTTTGAAATAGTGGCCACGGGATCTTTTACGTCCCATCCGAAAGACGGCACGGTGTGGCGCTCCCTCAGCGCCGCCCCTCCGACTCCGAACTGGGCTGCCCGCTGAGCCACTGCTTACCCATTGGCATGATTCGCTCGTGTGCTGGTCTTAATTCAAAAAGACAAGTCTTGGGGTGTGATTTATACCGGCACGGTTGCTTCGCTGACCTACTTCGAGGTGCCCTTCAATTTTATATCCCAGTGACTCACTTGACCGCTTTACAGGACATTGAGTCGTGTGTCGGCCACGCACAAAGTGTTTTTTCTTTAATAGTCTTTCTCTGGTGTCAAGTCAGTGGCCAAGATGCAGTGAATTCAGCTTCCTGGGATTCTGAGCATAGTGCATGTGGGTTGCTGGTCCGTGACCGTTATTACTTGAATCGCCTGCCCTCGGATTGCTCCCGCCTTCAGTGACAGACCTGCACCCACCCAGGACATCACCCTGTCAGCTGTGGCTCAGTAGGCAGCACTCTCTCGCCCCTGGGTCGCGGGACAGAATGTAGGAAACGCGGCCGCCAATTTGCGTAAAGCAAGATCCCACAAACAGCAATGTGACCGGATCATATGAAATAGGAGCAGGAGTCGGCCTTTCAGCCCCTCGAGCCTACTCCGCCATTCAATACGATCATGGCTGATCTGATCCGATCATGGACTCAGCTCCACTTCCCCGCCCGCTCCCCATAACCCCTTATCCCCTTATCGTTCAAGAAACTGTCTATCTCTGTCTTAAATTTATTCAATGTCCCAGCTTCCACAGCTCTCTGAGGCAGTGAATTCCGCAGATTTACAACCCTCTGAGAGAAGAAATTTCTCCTCATCTCAGTTTTAAATGGGTGGCCCCTTATTCTACAATCATGCCCCCTAGTTCTAGTCTCCCCCATCAGTGGAAACATCCTCTCTGCATCCACCTTGTCATCTGGGTTTTTTTTTAGGAATGTTGGTTGAAGGATAAAAATTGGCCCCAGGACACCGGGGAGAACCCCCATCCCCCCCTGTTCCACTTCCTACTGGGGCCGTGGGATCTTTTATGTCCACCTGAGAGGGCAGGCGGGGCCTCGGTTTAACCTTTCTGATGGCAGCACCGATAGTGCGGCGCTCCCTCAGCACTGCACTGGGAGTGTCGGCCTGGATTATGTGCTCTAGTCTCTGGAGTTGGACTCGAACCCACAACCTTGTGACTAAGAGGAGAGAGAGCGCGCTGCCAAATGGGGCCATGGCTGAGCCAGGTTTGCAGGGAATTGGCTCAGCTTGTGTGGCCACAAATATACTGTATCATATGCTGAAGATTTGAAGTATTTGACTTGGAGTACTGTGTTCAGTTGTGGTCAGTGAGGCACAGGAGACAACGTGCAGAGCCTAGAGTGGGAACAACAACTTATATTTGTATAGCGCCTTCAACGTAGTGAAACGCCCCAAGGCGCTTCACAGGAGTATTGAGATTTTAAAAAATTTACACCGAGCCATGTAAGTAGAAATTAGGGCAGGTGACCAAAAGCTTGGACAAAGAGGTAGGTTTTAAGGAGCGTCTTGAAGGAGGAAAGAGGCAGAGAGGTTTAGGGAGGGAGTTCCAGAGCTTAGGGTTTAGGTAATAGAAGACATAGCCACCAATAGTTGGCCGATTATAATCAGGGATGCTCATTGAGGGCAGAATTAGAGGAGCGCAGAGATCTCGGGTGTGGCAGGGTTTGTGGGGCTGGAGGAGATTAGAGATAGGGAGGGGGCGAGGGCCATGGAGGGATTTGAAAACAAGGATGAGAATTTTGAAATCGAGGTGTTGCTTAACCGGGAGCCAATGTAGGTAAGCGAGCACAGGGGGTGATGGGTGAGCGGGACTCGGTGCGAGTTAGGACACGGGGCAGTGAGCACAGTGGGTGATGGGTGTGCGGGACTCGGTGCGAGTTAGGACACGGGGTCAGCGAGCACAGTGGGTGATGGGTGAGCGGGACTCGGTACGAGTTAGGACACGGGGCAGCGAGCACAGGGGGTGATGGGTGAGCGGCACTCGGTGCGAGTTAGGACACGGGGCAGTGAGCACAGGGGGTGATGGGTGAGCGGGACTTGGTGCAAGTTAGGACACGGGGTCAGCGAGCACAGTGGGTGATGGGTGAGCGGGACTCGGTGCGAGTTAGGACACGGGGCAGTGAGCACAGTGGGTGATGGGTGAGCGGGACTCGGTGCGAGTTAGGACACGGGGTCAGCGAGCACAGTGGGTGAGCGGGACTCGGTGCGAGTTAGGACACGGGGTCAGCGAGCACAGTGGGTGATGGGTGAGCGGGACTCGGTGCGAGTTAGGACACGGGGCAGTGAGCACAGGGGGTGATGGGTGAGCGGGACTCGGTACGAGTTAGGACACGGGGTCAGCGAGCACAGTGGGTGATGGGTGAGCGGGACTCGGTGCGAGTTAGGACACGGGGCAGTGAGCACAGGGGGTGATGGGTGAGCGGGACTCGGTGCGAGTTAGGACACGGGGCAGCGAGCACAGGGTGTGATGGGTGAGCGGGACTCGGTACGAGTTAGGACACGGGGCAGCGAGCACAGGGGGTGATGGGTGAGTGGGACTCGGTGCGAGTTAGGACACGGGGCAGTGAGCACAGGGGGTGATGGGTGAGCGGGACTCGGTGCGAGTTAGGACACGGGGTCAGCGAGCACAGTGGGTGATGGGTGAGCATGACTCGGTGCGAGTTAGAACACGGGGCACCGAGCACAGGGGGTGATGGGTGAGTGGGACTCGGTGCGAGTTAGGACACGGGGCAGCCGAGTTTTGGATCACCTCTAGTTTACGTAGGGTACAATGTGGGAGGCCAACCAGGAGTGCGTTGGAATAGTCAAGTCTGGAGGTAACAAAGGCACGGATGAGGGTTTCGGCATGGATGAGGGTTTCGGCATGGATGAGGGTTTCAGCTGCGGATGAGCTGAAGCAAGGGCGGAGACGGGCGATGTTACGGAGGTGGAAATATGCAGTTTTAGTTATGCTGCGGATATGTGGTCGGAAGCTCATTTCACGTACGAGGGGGGCCTGGGGACTGACCTCAAGGCAAAGGTGTCTGTATAAAAAGATGGAGAAGCTCGGTGTCATCCGTTTACATTGGTTCTACGGCACAGAAACAGGCCTTTCGGCCCAACCAGTCCATGCCGGCGTTTATGCTCCACTCGAACCTCCTTCCGTCTTTCCTCATCTAAATCTATCAGCATAACCCTCTATTCCCTTCTCCCCCATGCGCTTGTCCAGCCTCCCCTTAAATACATCGATACTATTCGCCTCAACCCCTCCCTGTGGCAGCGAGTTCCACATTCTCACCGCTCTCTGGGTAAAGAAGTTTCTCCTGAATTCCCCATTGGGTTTCTTGGTGACGATCTTGTATTGATGGCCTCTAGTTATGCTCTTCCCCACAAGTGGGAACACTCCCTCTGTATCCACTCTCTCAAAACCTTTCATCATTTTAAAGTTCTCTATTCGGTCACCCCTCATCCTTTCTTGATGTGTATACCCCCTCAGTTCTGGTATCATCCTTGTAAATCTTCTTTGCACCCTCTCCAGTGCCTCTATATCCTGTTTGCAATATGGCGACCAGAACTGTACGCAGTGCTCCAAGTGCGGTCTAACCATGGTTCGATACAGGTTTAGCATAACGTACTTTTCAGTTCTATCCCTCCGAGAAATAAACCCTAGTTCTTGGTTTGCCTTTTTATGGTCTTGCTAACCCGTGTCGCAACTTTAGTGATTTATGTATTTGTACTCCGAGATCCCTTTGTTCCTCTACCCCATTTACATTCTTACTTTCCAAGAAGTATGTGACCCTTATTTTTCTTACCAAAATCTATAACCTCCCATTTATCGATGTTGAAATTCATTTGACAATTATAGGCCCACCAAGTTTATTAATGTCCTGTAATTTGTTGCAGTCCTCCTTGGTATTGAGACTTTCTCTGCCCGCCCCCCCCGGTTCCAATTTGGCGTGATCAGCAACTTTAGAAACTGGTTTTGATTCCAAAGTCTAAATCGTTAATATAAATTATGGACGGTTTAGAAGCTGTCCGAAGGGGACCGTCCCAATCGAATTGCATTCCTGTGACGCCCCTCATGGCGGAAGATCTCTGAGCTTTACAGTGAGGAGAAAATGGGAGATTGGAGAGGAGCTGTCGGCACAGTCGGGGAGGGGGGTCGATGCTGGAGAGTTTTTTCCCCCCGGGCTGGGGAGTCTAGAACCAGGGGCCACAGTCTCAGGATAAGGGGTCGGCCATTTAAGACCGAGATGAGGAGGAATTTCTTCACTCAGAGGATGGTGAATCTTTGGCATTCTCTACCCCAGGGGGGCTGTGGAGGCTCAGTCTCCGAATATATTCAAGGCTGAGATCGATAGATTTTTGGAGTCTAGGAGATCGGGCGGGAAAGTGGAGTTGAGGTCGAAGATCAGCCATGATCTTATTGAATGGCGGAGCAGGCTCAAGGGGCCGAATGGCCGACTCCTTCTATTTCTTATGTAAAGGTGATTTGTGTTTGGAAATGAAAGGACCTTGCGTTGCCTAGGCTCTGGATTTCCCTCCCTAAATCTCTCCGTCTCCTCCTCCTTTAAGAAGCTCCTTAAAACCTTCCTCTTTGCCCAAGCTCTTGGTCACCTGTCCTAATATCGCCTCTCAGTGCCGATCTTTGTTGGACACCGCTTCTTGGGACGTTTTACTTTGTTGAAGGCGCTATATGAATGCAAGTTGTTGCCTGACTCGATCAAGATTCTGAGGAATTTATCATGGACAATTGGTTATTATGCCAAGAGCTTTAAACACCAGAGCCTGTAAGTGTCATTGTCCATGGATACTGGGGTTAAGGGGCGTAATATTTTTCCCAAATCGGGATAAGTTTCCAGGGCCTCCTGTTAAAAGAGTAAGTGTGAAGCGATTCGAGAAGGATTGAAGGGTGTGATGAAAGGGCTGCAAGGTGGACTCGGGCCTTCCTCGGCTTCCTGCTGAAACCTCTTGAATCTCGAGTCTGCGATGGGCTTGATTCAACAACAACAACTTGTATTTATACAGCGCCTCTTGTGAATCGAACCAAGGCGATCACAGGAGTATTGGGCAACAAAAATTTGACACCGAGCTGCAGAAGTAGAAATTAGCGCAGGTGACCAAAAGCTGGGTCAAAGAGGTCGGTTTTAAGGAGTGTCTTGAAGGAGGAAAGAGAGGCGGAGAGGTTTAGGCAGGGAGTTCCAGAGCCAGGGGCCCAGGCAACAGAAGGCACGGCCACCGATGGTGGAGCGATTATAATCAGGGATGCTCAGGAGGGCAGAATTAGAGGAGCGCAGACATCTCGGGGGTTGTGGGTTCGAGTCCCACTCCAGGGACTTGAGCACATAAATCCAGGCTGACGCACCCAGTGCAGTGCTGAGGGAGTGCCGCACTGTTTGAGGTGCCGTTTTTCGGATGAGCCGTTAAACTGAGGCCCCGTCTGCTCTCTCGGGTGGGCATAAAAGATCCCATGGCACTATTTCGAAGAGCAGCAGGTGTCCTGGGGCAAATATTTATCCCTCAATCAACGTGGCAGAAAAAATAGATTATCTGGGTCTTTATCACATTGCTGTGTGCAAATTGGCTGCCGCGTTTCCCACATTACAACCGTGACTGCACTCCAAAAGTACTTCATTGGCTGTAAAGCGCCTCGGGACGTCCGGTGGTCGTGACAGGCGCTATATAAAGCCAATTATTTTTCTTTTTCATTCTGATGGGTCTTCCAATGGGGTGGGAGGGGAGAGTGGAATGCGTGCTTGCTGTTCGCGTTGAGTAATGCTTGGGTGCACAGCTCGCCCGCTTATGGTTGGCGTGCCACCAACCTTGCATATACGGTATCACCGCTCTTTCTCCCCCCCCCCCCATGTCGCCACTATTGCTGTACCTGTCCACGTTCCAATCACCGACCTGGATCATGGTAACGTCCAATCCAGTCGCGTCCCCCGCCAGCTCGCGCTGCTCCCTGGAGTGGTATGCTCCTTTTAAGGCAAAGGGGCGGCGAGAGACTGTAGAGCGATGTGATCGGGGCCCAGGAGAGGCGAGGGACCCAGGGGCAGCACGGGCCCAGCCCACACTGTGCGATATGTGTGCGCACTGGGTCCGTGCAGCAGAGCTGGTCTCCAGTCGTCCTGGTTAATCCTTGCCACTGGACCAAGACCTCGCTCTGTCAAGCCCCGTGTGGTGGCTGGTGTGCAACGGTCACCCCACATTAAAAAAATCCACCCACAGGCATCTTCCACCCTTCGGGATGTAGTTCGGGATCTGGAACATCAGGTCCTTCATTGAAACACCTGTGAACTCGTCACTTTTTGGCGTGGAAGCAAGTCATCCTCGTGTCGAGGGACCGCCTATGGTGGTGATGTACTGTATGCCTGCCATCAAAGAGGGTAGTTTGGTCCGGTTGTGTTTGGGCGTTGGCTGAGGTGGTGGTGGTTTGCGTTGTCCTACAGTTATGCAGAGGGGTGGGGGCGGAGGGTGTTTGGTGCCTGGGTGCGAAGGGCTCACTGGCTTTGCTGCTTCTCTGTTGCAGCACGACACAACACAACCCAAGCTTAAAGATGGCAGACCCCTCCGATGTCGATTTTGAGACTGGCCACTCTGGGGCCTCCACCACCTACCCCATGCAATGCTCCGGCCTGCGCAAGAACGGCTTTGTCGTGCTGAAGGGGCGCCCCTGCAAGATCGTGGACATGTCGACCTCCAAGACTGGCAAGCACGGCCACGCCAAGGTAAGGGCGGGCGGAACGGTGCCGGGGTCTGCTCTCCTTCCGAGCATTCGCTGAGCTCGGGCGGCCTCCCTCCCTAAACCTGAGCTCTTCCAAAACTGTCCGACCTCGCCTACCCAGTCCCATTCCACCATCCACACCACCCCCCCCCCCCCCACCCCACGTTCTGCATGAGCAGAAACGTTCTCCAATTGCACATTGGGAAGACCGATACCATTGTTTTCGGTCCCCGCCACAAACTCCGTTCCCTGGCTACCAACTCCATCCCTCTCCCCAGCCCCTGTCTGAGGCTGAACCAGAATTTTCACAACTCTTGGTGTCATATTTGACCCTGAAACGAGCTTTCGCCCACACATCCGCAGCGTGACTTAAGGCAGCGTGACTTAAGACTGCCTGTTTCCACCTCGGTAACATCGGCCAATCCCGCTCTTGCGTCAGCTCATCCGCTGCTGAAACCCTCATCCGAGCCTTTGTTACCTCCAGACTTGAATATTCCAACGCACTCCTGGCTGGCCTCCCACATTCTACCCTACGTTAACTAGAGGTGAACAAAAATTTGGCTGGCCCATGTCCTAACTTGCACCGAGTCCCGCTGCCCCGTGTCCTAACTCGCACCGTGTCCCGCTCACCCATCACCCCCTGTGCTCGCTGCCCCGTGTCCTAACTCGCACCGAGTCCCGCTCACCCATCACCCCCTGTGCTCGCTGCCCCGTGTCTTAACTCGCACCGAGTCCCGCTCACCCATCACCCCCTGTGCTCGCTGCCCCGTGTCCAAACACGCACCGAGTCCCGCTCACCCATCACCCCCTGTGCTCGCTGCCCCGTGTCTTAACTCGCACCGAGTCCCGCTCACCCATCACCCCCTGTGCTCGCTGCCCCGTGTCTTAACTCGCACCGAGTCCCGCTCACCCATCACCCCCTGTGCTCGCTGCCCCCGTGTCCTAACTCGCACCGAGTCCTGCTCACCCATCACCCCCTGTGCTCGCTGCCCCGTGTCCTAACTCACACCGAGTCCTGCTCACCCATCACCCCCTGTGCTCGCTGCCCCGTGTCCTAACTCGCACCGAGTCCCACTCACCCATCACCCCCTGTGCTCGCTGGCCTACATTGGTTCCCGATTAAGCAACGCCTCGATTTCAAAATTCTCATCCTTGTTTACAAATCCCTCCATGGCCCTCGCCCCCTCCCTTTCTCTGTAATCTCCTCCAGCCCCACAACCCCCCGAGATCTCTGCGCTCCTCTAATTCTGCCCTCTTGTACAACCCCCACACTCTTCACCCCTCCATTGGCGGCCATGCCTTCAGCTGCCGAGGTCCTGAGCTCTGGAATACCCTCCCTAAATCTCTCCGCCTCTCTACCTCTCCTCTTTTAAGACGCTCCTTAAAACCTACCACTGACCAAGCTGTCCTAATACCTCCTATGAGGAAAGATTGGAGAGGCTGGGATTTGTTTAGTTCGGAACAGAGGAGGCTGAGGGGAGACCTGATTGAGGTGTATAAAATGATGAGGGGCCTGGATAGAGTGGCTAGGACGGACCTATTTCCCTTAGCAGACTGGTCAACAACCGGGGGCATAGATTTAAAGTAATTGGGGGGAGGTTTAGAGGGGATTTGAGGGGAAATGTCTTCACCCAGAGGGTGGTGGGGGTCTGGAACTCACTGCCTGAAACCCTCACCACATTTAAAAAGTACCTGGATGTGCACCTGAAGTGCCGTAACCTGCAGGGCTACGGACCGAGAGCGGGAAAGTGGGATTAGGCTGGGTGGCTCTTTGTCGGCCAGCGCGGACACGATGGGCTGAATGGCCTCCTTCCGTTCTGTAAATTTCTATGATTCTGTGTACCGGTGTCACATTTTGTTTGCATAACGCTCCTGTGAAGCACCTCGTGATGTTTTAATTCGTCACAGGCGCTACATAAATGCAAGATGTTGGGATGCTCTCCTGTTCAAAGTGCCCTCCCTCGATCACTCCGCCCACTGCTCTGTGCCTCACCCGCGATCAATGCTTCGGACATCTCTTGTTTCTCACTTGTTAAACGCTCAGTGTCTCTCCCTTTTGTGAAGTGCCTTTGAGTCTTTTTCTACCCTCAAGGTGCTGCGCGACTGTCGAGTAAATATTTTCCTCGTTCTGACTCCCCGAGCAGCTACAACCGATAAAGCTCCCTCTTCACTGCCCCAGCAATGTATATTTTCTTTATTCGTTCCTGGGATGTGGGCGTCGCTGGCAAGGCCGGCATTTATTGCCCATCCCGAATTGCCCTTTGAGAAGGTGGTGGTGAGCCGCCGCCTTGAACCGCTGGTGAAGGTGCTCCCACAGTGCTGTTAGGCTGGCTAAGCAAGAAAGACTGGATCAACTGGGCCTGTATTCAATGGAATTTAGAAGAATGAGAGGGGACTCTCATCAAAATATATAAAATTGTGTTGCAGGCTCGAAGAGCCGAATGGCCTACGCCTGCACCTATTTTCTGTTTGTAAATAGCCGGCCTCGGAGTGTCATTGGGGGGGGGGAAGGAGATTGGGATTTGGGGGGGGGTTGGGATTTTGGGGGGGGGGGAGGAGATTGGGATTTGGGGGAGGAGGAGATTGGGATTTGGGGGGGGGAGGAGGAGATTGGGATTTGGGGGAGGGGGAGGAGGAGATTGGGATTTGGGGGAGGGGGGAGGAGGCGATTGGGATTTGGGGAGGGTAGGGAGGAGGAGATTGGGATTTGTGGGGGGGGGAGGAGATTGGGATTTGTGGGGGGGGGAGGAGATTGGGATTTGTGGGGGGGGGAGGAGATTGGGATTTGGGGGAGGGGGGAGGAGGAGATTGGGATTTTGGGGGGGGGAGGAGGAGATTGGGATTTGGGGGGGGGGGAGGAGATTGGGATTTGGGGGGGGGGGAGGAGATTGGGATTTGGGGGGGGGAGGAGATTGGGATTTGGGGGGGAGGGAGGAGGAGATTGGGATTTGGGGGGGGGGGAGGAGGAGATTGGGATTTGGGGGGGGGGGAGGAGATTGGGATTTGCGGGGGGGGGGAGGAGGAGATTGGGATTTGCGGGGGGGAGGAGGAGATTGGGATTTGGGGGAGGAGGAGGAGATTGGGATTTGGGGGGGAGGAGGAGATTGGGCTTTGGGGGGGGGGTGGAAGGAGGAGATTGGGCTTTGGGGGGGGGAGGAGGAGATTGGGCTTTGGGGGGGGAGGAGGAGATTGGGATTTGGGGGAGGGGAGGAGGAGATTGGGATTTGGGAGGGGGAGGAGGAGATTGGGATTTTGGGGGGGAGGAGGAGATTGGGATTTTGGGGGGGGAGGAGGAGATTGGGATTTGGGGGGGGGGAGGAGATTGGGCTTTGGGGGGGGGGGAGGAGGAGATTGGGATTTGGGGGAGGGGAGGAGGAGATTGGGAGGGGGAGGAGGAGATTGGGATTTTGGGGGGGGGGGGGAGATTGGGATTTTGGGGGGGGGAGGAGGAGATTGGGATTTGGGGGGGGGGGGGAGGAGATTGGGATTTGGCGGGGGAGGAGGAGGAGATTGGGATTTGGGGCGGAGGAGGAGATTGGGCTTTGGGGGGGGGGGTAGGAGGAGATTGGGCTTTGGGGGGGGGTGGAGGAGATTGGGATTTGGGGGGGGGGGAGGAGGAGATTGGGATTTGGGGGGGGGGAGGAGGAGATTGGGATTTGCGGGGGGGCGGAGGAGATTGGGATTTGCGGGGGGGCGGAGGAGATTGGGATTTGCGGGGGGGGGTGAGGAGGAGATTGGGATTTGGCGGGGGGGAGGAGGAGATTGGGATTTGGGAGTGGGGGAGGGGATTGGGGGGGAGGAGGAGATTGTGATTGGGGTGGGGAGGAGGAGATTGAGATTGGGGTGGGGAGGAGGAGATTGGGATTGGGGTGGGGAGGAGGAGGAGGAGGAGGAGATTGGGATTGGGGGGAGGAGGAGGGGATTGAAGGGGAGGAGGAGATTGGGATTGGGGGGGGGAGAGGGGATTGGGATTGGGGGGGGAGAGGGGATTGGGGGGGAGGAGGGGGGTTGTGATTGGGGGGGGGAGGAGGGGCGGTTAGGATTGGGGGGGTGTTGGGGTTGGGATTGGGGAGGGGATTGGGAGGGGGGATCAGGAGGGAGGGGGAGGGTGGAGGGGGAGGGAGGAGGAGGGGGGGATTGGGAGTGGGGGGGGAGGAAGAGATTGGGATTGGGAGGGGGGGATTGGGAGGGGGAGGGAATGGCAGGGTAGAGGGGGGAGGCGGGAGGGAGGGAGTGGGGAGGGAAATCTGAAAAAACCCCACCCAAAACATTCCCAATAAATAACTCACGGCACCACGGCACAAATCGCCCCAAAAACCCACACTCTCACTTCCCTCAGGTCGACGTGTCTTCGCTCACTGCGGCCACTACAGCTCGGGGCGCCAGCTTCCACAGGCGTTCCCAGCAGGGGGTCGGGCACGAACCAAATACTGCGTCGGTGTCTCGCACCGGCTCGCTGCTCCCTGCCGTGACTGGGCCTGGCTGCCCCAGCGGGGAGCTGGAATATGGCCGCCTGGCCGGAAGTGCTTACCGGCGCCATTGTCGCCAGGGTAACGGGCGGTCAAAGCCCAAAATCCAGCCCATTGTCAACTAAACACCTTGTATCCGTGCACACCTCTTGTTAGATTTTCCATTATAAATTCCTGTTATGTCCGCGCTTCTGGCCTCTGTAAAGCTTAACCACGCTTTCGTGCCTTGTGCCAGCCACTTCACCCATCTCTGCTCTGTTGGCACCAGGTTCACTTGGTGGGCATCGACCTATTCACCGGCAAGAAGTACGAGGACATCTGCCCTTCCACCCACAACATGGACGTGCCCAACATCAGACGATCCGACTACCAGGTAAGGACCCTTGCCGATCGGAGGGAGGGACAGTACTGGAGATTTGGTCTGTGGGCAGGGGCTGTGTGTGTGTTGACCCCAAGTGGGGGAAATCTAGAACAAGGGGGGGTTTCAGAATAAAGGGTCGCCCATTTAAAACGGAGATGAGGAGTAATTTCTTCTGAGGGTTGTAAATCTGTGGAATTCTCTGCCCCAGAGAGCTGTGGTGGCTGGGACATTGAATATATTTAAGGCGGAGATAAACAGATTTTTGAACAATAAGGGAGTCGAGGGTTATGGGGAGCAGGCAGGGAATTCGAATTGAGGCCAAGATTAGATCAGCCATGATCTCATTGAATGGCGGAGCAGGCTCGAGGGGCCAAATGGCCGAATCCTGCTCCTATTTCTTACGTTCTTACGTTCTTATGTTGACGGGACCTGCACAGAGTGAGTGTAAAAGCTGTCCAGCTTCTACCAGAACTAGCAGCACGAGCACTGACTGGAGTGTGTTGCTATCCAGCACACCTCTTTATTACAAGGGAGTTGGAGTACGAGAGTAAGGAAGTCTTGCTACAATTGTACAGGGCCCTGGTGAGACCACACCTGGAGTACTGTGTGCAGTTTGGGTCTCCTTATCTGAGGAAGGATATATTTGCCTTCGAGGCGGTATAACGAAGGTTCAGTAGATTGATCCATGGGATGAGAGGGCTGTCCTATGAGGAGAGATTGAGTAGATTGGGCCTATACTCTCTGGAGGTTAGAAGAATAAGAGGCAATCTCAGTGAAACATACAAGATTCTGAGGGAGATTGACAGGGTAGATGCAGGGAGGATGTTTCCCCCCCGGGCTGGAGTGTCTGGAACCAGGGGTCACAGTCTCAGGATAAGGAGTCGGCCATTTAAGACAGAGATAAGGTGGAATTTCTTCACTCAGAGGGTGGTGAATCTTTGGAATTCTCTGCCCCAGAGGGCTGTGGATGATGAGTCTCTGAATATATTCAAGGCTGAGATTGATAGATTTTTGGACTCTTGGGGAATCAAGGGATATGGGATCGGGCGGAAAAGTGGAGTTGAAGTCAAAGATCAACCATGATCTCATTGAATAGCGGAGTAGGCTCAAGGGACCGAATGGCTGACTCCTGCTCCTATTTCTTATGTTCCCACCAGATCTCCATATCCCTTGATTCCCTTAGTATCCCACAAATCTCCGTCTTGAATATACTCAACGATTCAGCATCCACAGTCTCTGGGGCAGAGAATTCCAAAGATTCACCACTCTCTCAGTAAAGAAATTCCTCCTCATCTCAGTCCTAAATGGTCGACCCCTTATCCTGAGACTGTGACCCCTGGTTCTAGACTCCCCAGCCCGGGGGAAACATCCTCCCTGCATCTACCCTGTCAAGCCCCTTCAGGACCTTGTATGTTTCAATAAGATCACCTCTCATTCTTCCAAACTCCAATGAGTACAGGCCCAACCTGCTCAACCTTTCTTCATAAGTCAACCCCTTAATCTCGGGTTCAACCGAGTGAACCTTCTCTGAACTGCCTCCAATGCAAGTATATCCTTCCTTAAATAAAGAGACCAATACTGTACGCAGTACTCCAGGTGTGACCTCACCAATAACCTGTACAGTTGTAGCAGGACTTCCCTGCTTTTATACTCTATGCCCCTTGCAATAAAGGCCAACATTCCATTTGCCTTCCTGATCACTTGCTGTACCTGCATACCAACATTTTGTGTTTCATGCACAAGGACCCCAAGGTGTCTATGTACTGCAGCATTTTGTAATCTCTCTCCATTCAACTAATAATTTGCTTTTTTATTTTTCGTGCCAAAGTGGATAACCTCACACTTTCCCACATTATACTCCATTTGCCAAATGTTTGCCCACTCACTTAGCCTGTCTATACCCTTTGCAGATTCCTTGTGCCTTCCTCACAACTTGCTTTCCCATCCATCTTTGTATCATCTGTAAACTTGGCTACATTACACTCGGTCCCTTCAAACAAGTCATTAATATAGATTGTAAATAGTTGAGGCCCCAGCACCGATCCCTGTGGCACCCCACTCGTTACCGTTTGCCAACCGGAAAATGTCCCATTTATCCAGACTCTGTTTTCTGTTAGTCAGCCAATCCTCTATCCGTGCTAATATATTACCCCCAACACCTTGAACTTTTATCGTGTAGTAACCTCTTATGTGGCACCTTATCGAATGCCTTCTGGAAATCCAAATACACCACATCCACTGGTTCCCCCTTATCCACCCAGAGAGTATAGGCCCGTTCCACACAATCTGTATTTCGCCAATGGGGAAAAATGAGAGTTCTTCTCTCCCTGTTTTGACCCTCCTCCACATCTAGGGCAGTGAGTAAAGGCCGAACAGATCAGAAGGAGCCAGGCTGGATCTGCAGCTTTAGTCCTGGGGGTGGGAGGACGCTATTTTGTGAGTGAGTGAATAGCCATACCCAGGCTCGGCTCACCGCCCCCGCAGAAGGTCAGTGGGAGACTGTGCAGGATGCAGTACATAGGCTAGCTGGAGAAAGCGTGCCCACTGGAGCTGTGGTGCCCATCAGCCCTCTGATAGGCGGTACGGGCTCAAGGGAGGCTGAATGGACCATTTTGCTTTCTACATGGCCAAACATCTGAGTTGGAGCTTTGGCGGGAGGTATCGGGGGGGTAAGGGGATACATTGGGGGTGAGGTATCTGTGGGTGGGGGGGGTGAGGTGTGGGGGGGGGCGGGGGTGATGAGGTAACTGGGAGGTGGGGTGGTGAGGTATCTGGGGGGTGGGGTGGTGAGGTATCTGGGGGGGGAATGGGGTGGTAAGGTATCTGGGGGGGGTGGGGTGGTGAGGTATCGGGGGGGTGGGGTGGTGAGGTATCTGGGGGGGGGTGGGGTGATGAGGTGGCGGGGGGGGTATCTGGTTTGGGGAGGGGGTATCTGTGTAGTTTGGGGGGGAGGGGAGGTATCTGTGTGGTTTGTGTGGGGGGAAGGGGAGGTATCTGTGGTTTTGAGGGAGGTATCTGTGTGGTTTGGGGGGGGAGGGGAAATATCTGTGGTTTGGGGGGTATCTGTGTGGTTTGGGGGGGGGAGGTATCTGTGTGGTTTGGGGAGGGGAGGTATCTGTGGTTTGGGGGGGGGAGGTATCTGGTTTGGTGGGGGGAGGGGAGGTATTTGGTGGGGGGAGAGGAGATATCTGTGTGGTTTGGGGGGGTATCTGTGGTTTGGGGGGGGGAAGGGGAGGTATCTGTGTGGTGGGGAGGGGAGGTATCTGTGTGGGGGGGAGGAGGTAGCTCTGTGTTTTGGGGGGGGGGGAGGTATCTGTGGTTTGGGGAGGGGAGGTATCTGTGTGGTTGGGCGGGGGGAGGGGAGGTATCTGGTTTGGGGAGGGGGAGGGGAGGTATCTGTGTGATTTTGGGGGGGGAGATGAGGTATCTGTGTGGTTTGGGGGGTGGGGAGGGGAATTATATGTGGTTTGGGGGGGTATCTGTGGTTTGGGGAAGGGGAGGTATCTGTGTGGTGGGGGAGGGGAGGTATCTGTGTGGTGGGGGAGGGGAGGTATCTGGTTTGGGGGGGGGAGGGGAGGTATCTGTGGTTTGGGGGGGCGTATCTGGTTTGGGGGAGGTATCTGTGGTTTGGGTGGGGGGAGGTATCTGTGGTGGGGGAGGGGAGGTATCTGTGGTTTGGGTGGGGGGGAGGTTATGGTTTGGGGGGGTGTCTGTGTGGTTTGGGGGGGTATCTGTGAGTTGTGGGGGGGGGAAGGAGAGGTATCTGTGTGGTTTGGGGGGTGGGGAGGGAGGTATCTGGTTTGGGGGGGGGAAAGGGGAGGGTATCTGATTTGGGGGGGGGTATCTGTGTGTGTTGGGGGGGGGTATCTGTGTGGGTTGGGGGGGGGTATCTGTGTGGGTTGGGGGGGGTATCTGTGTGGGTTGGGGGGGGTATCTGTGTGGGTTGGGGGGGGTATCTGTGTGGGTTGGGGGGGAGGTATCTGGTTTGGAGGGGATATCTGGTGGAGTGGGGGAGGAGAGGTATCTGTGGTGAGGGGGGTGGGAGAGGTACCTCTGGTGAGGTGGGGGAGGTATCTGTGGTTGGGGGGGGGGAGATATCTCTGTTTGGGTGGGGGGCGGGGGGAAGGGAGGTATCTGTGGTTGGGGGGGGAGGGGAGGTATCTGTGTGGTTGGGGGGGGGGAGGGGAGGTATCTGTGAGGTGGAGTAGGGGAGGAGAGGTATCTGTGTGGTTGGTGGGGGGAGGGGAGGTATCTGTGGTGAGGGGGGGCGAGGTATCTCTGTGGGGGGGGAGGTATCTGTGTGTTTGGGGGGGGGAGGGGAGGTATCTGTGTGGTTGGGGGGGGGAGGGGAGGTATCTGTGGTTGGGGTGGGGGAGGGGAGGTATCTGTGTGGTTGGGGAGGGGAGGTATCTGTGGTTGGGGGGGGGAGGGGAGGTATCTGTGGTTGGAGGGGGGAGTGGAGGTCTGTGTGGTTGGGGGGGGGGTAGGGGAGGTATCTGTGGTTGGGGGGGGGGAGGGGAGGTATCTGTGGTTGGAGGGAGGGGAGGTATCTGTGTGGTTGGGGGGGAGAGGAGGTATCTGTGTGGTTGGGGGGGGGAAGGGGAGGTATCTGTGTGGTTGGGGGGGGGGAGGGGAGGTATCTGTGGTTGGGGTGGGGGAGGGGAGGTATCTGTGGTTGGGAGGGGGAGGGGAGGTATCTGTGTGGTTGGGAGGGGGAGGGGAGGTATCTGTGTGGTTGGGGGGGGAGGGGAGGTATCTGTGTGGTTGGGGGGGGGGAGGGGAGGTATCTGTGGTTGGGGGGGGGAAGGGGAGGTATCTGGTTGAGGGGAGGGGAGGTATCTGTGGTTGGGGTGGAGGGGAGGTATCTGTGTGGTTGGGGGGGGGGGGAGGGGAGGTATCTGGTTGAGGGGAGGGGAGGTATCTGTGGTTGGGGGGGGAGGGGAGGTATCTGTGGTTGGGGGGGGGAGGGGAGGTATCTGTGGTTGGGGGGGGAGGGGAGGTATCTGTGTGGTTGGGGGGGCGGGGAGGGGAGGTATCTGGTTGAGGGGAGGGGAAGTATCTGTGTGGTTGCGGGGGGGAGGGGAGGTATCTGGTTGAGGGGAGGGGAGTATCTGTGGTTGGGGGGGGAGGGGAGGTATCTGTGTGGTTGGGGGGGCGGGAGGGGAGGTATCTGGTTGAGGGGAGGGGAGGTATCTGTGGTTGGGGGGTGAGGGGAGGTATCTGTGGTTGGGGGGTGAGGGGAGGTATCTGTTTGGGGGAGGAGGGGAGGTATTTGTGTGGTGGGAGGGGTGGGGGGGGGGGAGGGGAGGTATCTGGTTGAGGGGAGGGGAGTATCTGTGGTTGGGGGAGGGAGGGGAGGTATCTGTGGTTGGGGGGGGAGGGGAGGTATCTGTGGTTGGGGGAGGAGGGGAGGTATTTGTGTGGTGGGAGGGGTGGGGGGGGGTTGAGTGTACGAGAGTGGGCTATCTGGGTTTGAACCCCCTCCCCTCCTACCACCCGTTCTGACGTCCTGTCTCGGCGCTGACTTCCCACAGCTGATCGGGATCCAGGACGGCTACCTGTCTCTCCTGGGCGACAGCGGTGATGTGCGCGAAGACTTGAAGCTCCCCGATACCGAGCTGGGCAAGGACATCGAGCAGCGTTACAACGCTGGAGAGGAGACTGTGGTGAGTAC
>NC_091996.1:86872808-86875308 GCF_044704955.1 Pristiophorus japonicus | reverse complement strand
CATTCAATAAGATTACGGCTGATCCGATCATGGGCTCAGCTCCACTTCCCCGCCCGCTCCCCATAACCCCTGACTCCCTTATCGCTCAAAAATCTGTCTGTCTCCACCTTAAATATACTCAATGACCCAGCCCTCCACAGCTCTCTGGGGCAGTGAATTCCACAGATTTACAACCCTCTGGGAGAAGAAATTCCTCCTTCTCCTCCGTCTTAAATGGGCGGCCCCTTATTCTGAAACTATGCCCACCTCGTTCTAGATTCCCCATGAGGGGAAACATCCTCTCTGCATCCACCTTGTCAAGCCCCCCCTCAGAATCGTATACGTTCAATAAGATCACCTCTCATTCTTCTAAACTCCAGGCCCAACCTGCTCAACCTACGGCTGCTATTTTGAAGAAGGGCCGTTCTCCCAGTGCCCTGGGGCCAATATTTATCCCTCAACCGACGTCACTGAAACGCAGATTATCTGGGCCACGATCACATTGCCGTTTGTGGGAGCTTGCTGTGCGCATCTTGGCTGCAGTGTTTCTCACGTTACACCAGTGACTGCACTTCAGAAAGTACGCGGTAAAGCTCTTTGAGGTGTCCTGCGATTGTGGAAGGCACTATGTAAATGCAGGATCTTCCCTTTCTGTACAATGACTCGTGTGACCCGCGCTCCATGTAAAAAGCTACCGCCTGTGACCTCCGGGTATTGATTCCACTTTTTATGTTTGATACTGATCTCTCTCTCTCTCTCTCTCTCCCTCCCTGCAGGATACAGCTTCTGGTAAAACCGTCCAGGTCTGTGAGCTAAACGTGCGCTTTGGGATTGAGACTTTTATTTCGACACGAACACGACAAAGTATAATTTAAACAAAACGGAGGGGGAAAAAAAAAAAAACAAAAAAATTGCAAGCGAACACTAACTTTCTTCCCGAAACGCTGGCAAACAAAAACACCACACGATGCCCGCTGGCAACCGAACTGGTTTTGTTTTGGACCAACGGACCCCCCCCCCCACCCCCCCGGCCACTGCTGCCGGGAGACTCGGCTGAGCGGGGAGACGGCTTCAGTGATGCACTCCTTGTCGTCCTCCTCCTCCTCCCCCCACATTTAGGAACTATTCCCCCACCATACTCGAAGACACTTTGTGGGAGTGGAGGGGGGCTTGTGTCTTTTTTATTGTTGCTTCCTGTTCTAAATGCTGTGGTCTTCATTCTATACTGTGAGAGAGAGAGCGAAAGGTGTGTGTGTGTGAGAGAAAGGGGAGAGAGTGTGAGAGAGAGAGAAAGGGGAGAGAGTGTGAGAGAGAGAAAGGGGAGAGAGTGTGAGAGAGAGAAAGGGGAGAGAGAGAAAGGGGAGAGAGAGAAAGGGGAGAGAGTGTGAGAGAGAGAAAGGGGAGAGTGCGAGAGAGAGAGAGAAAGAGGAGAGAGTGTGCGAGAGAGAGAGAAAGGGGAGAGAGTGTGCGAGAGAGAGAGAGAAAGGGGAGAGAGAAAGGTGAGAGTGAGAAAGGGGAGAAAGGGGAGAGAGTGTGAGAGAGAGAAAGGGGAGAGAGTGTGAGAGAGAGAAAGGGGAGAGAGTGTGAGAGAGAGAAAGGGGAGAGAGTGTGAGAGAGAGAAAGGGGAGAGAGTGAGAGAGAGAGAAAGGGGAGAGTGCGAGAGAGAGAGAGAAAGAGGAGAGAGTGTGCGAGAGAGAGAGAAAGGGGAGAGAGAAAGGGGAGAGAGTGTGCGAGAGAGAAAGGGGAGAGAGTGTGCGAGAGAGAGAAAGGGGAGAGTGAGAGAAAGGTGAGAGAGCGTGCGAGAGTGAGAGAAAGGGGAGAGAGCGTGCGAGAGAGAGAGAGAAAGGGGAGAGAGCGTGCGAGATAGAGAGAGAAAGGTGAGAGAGAGAAAGGGGAGAGTGCGTGGAGAGAGAGAGAAAGGGGAGAGAGTGTGCGAGAGCGAGAGAAAGGGGAGAGTGTGCGAGAGAGAAAGGGGAGAGAGTGTGTGAGAGAGAGAAAGGGGAGAGTGTGTGAGAGAGAGAAAGGGGAGAGTGTGTGAGAGAGAGAAAGGGGAGAGTGTGTGAGAGAGAGAAAGGGGAGAGAGAGGAGGGTGCGTGTGCACACGCCGTTGAAACTAGTCCTCCTGTTGTATATGGAACATCCCAGCTGTCTCACTTGGTTATTTTTAGGGGAGGTAGAGTACTATTGTTTGGTCTCTAATCTTGCCCCCGCCCCTTTGTCGGAATCGGTACCGAAATCCCGACACTCAGCAGTGCAGCTGGAACCGTCTGCTGTTGTTCATGCCGTGTTGATTTTCTGTCTGCCTTCGGTCAATGAAACTGGGGGGGGGGGGGGGGGGGTCTTTTAATTGAAGCGAGAGGAGTTTAAATATTTAAAAATTGATGGACTTTGAAAAAGGGCGATGCCACTTTGGTTTAAAGCACAGGTAAAACGTGCTTCTTTCTCACTCGAGAGGCACACCAGCACTGAGTTAACTATCCCACTTTTGAAGGGTGACCTCGCTTCACCGACCCCCTCCCCC